>NC_056729.1:1521455403-1521717903 GCF_019279795.1 Protopterus annectens
TGCTCTGAGTTACAGCACAACAGCATGAACATTACAGAACCAACTGATATTGCCAACATCCTGGCAGATAGGTTCAGTGTTAACTTTACCCCCCCCCTCACCCCCTAAAGGGCCCATATCTGTACAGAAAGAATGCAGAGTCCCTGTAATCACAACTACGCAGTAAAAGCTGCACTTTCTAAAGCCAGAAACACAGCATCCATAGGACAGGACAACATCCCAGGCTGCGTTTTACATGAACTTCAGAATGAACTGGCTCCCCACTTAAGCACCATGTTCAGTAATAGCCTCTCATCAGGCTTTGTGCCCACTAAATGGTGCACAGCAACAGTTATCCCGCTCCACAAAGGGGGAGCCACCACTGATCCCAGGAACTATCGACCTATTAGCCTGACGAGCCTGGTCTGCAAGGCCATGGAAAGTATCATCATGGAACTCTTAAACAAAGACATTGGTAATCTCCAAACTCTGGATCCCACCAAGTTCGGGTTTGTGAAAAGCAGATCATGCCTACTGAACCTGATCGACTTCTCTGAGGCAGTCACCAAAGCCGTAGATGAGGGTAAGGTGGTTCACACAGCCTATCTTGACCTCACCAAGGCTTTCCATACCATCCCCCATTCTGGAATTATAGCTAAACTCACTAAATTAGGTATAAATCCCTACATCACAAGATGGGTTGCCAACTGGCTCACTGACAGAACCCACAATGTAAAAGTTGCAGACTCCAATTCTGACCTCAAAGCAGTGACAAGTGGAGTACCACAGGGTTCTGTCCTGGGACCTCTCCTGTTTGGTATCTATTTCTCTGAAGTACAAGCTAACACAGAAGGCCTCTGGCTAATGAAGTTCGCAGATGACTGCAAACTAGGAGCCATAGTCAAGTCCCCAAATGATATGGACATCCTACAGAAGGCCCTCGCTGAGACAGATGCCTGGTGTCAGAGCCATGGCCTAAAGCTCAATTCCAAAAAGTGCAGTGTCATCCCCTTTGGTAAAAACTCTGTACCCATGAACTACCACATAGGCAGCAATCTACTTAACACCGAATGTTCGATAAGAGACCTTGAGACCCAGGTGGACAGTAGTCTCTCCTTTGATAGTCACATCACCACAGTAGTCAGGAAGTACTTCTACGTGGCACACCTAATGATAAAAGGGTTCTCATCCAGGAAAAAAGAGGTGATTGTTCCCCTCTGCTCGACCCTCATTAGACCCATTATAGCGTACAATGCCCCTTTTGGAATGTACCTCACAAGACATCTGCAGCAGCTGGAAAGGCCACAGAAGTACCTCACAAAGAGGATTACTGGCCTCAAACAAATGCCCTATACTGACCATCTCAAAAAACTCCAGCTTTACTCCGTAGCATATCGCTTACTATGCGGTGATCTCTGCCTATCTTATAAAACTATGTCAAACCCAGAGCTGTTGGACATGTTACACCTAAAGAAATCCCAATCCCTCCGAGCTACACGCTCTAGGGACCTAAACCTTTTCACCACAATAAACAGGACATGCTGGAGGAATAGATTCCTGTCCCAGAGACTTCCCATACTCTGGAACAGGCTTCCCATCTATGTCAAGCAAAGTTCTTCATTAGCACTCTTCAAGAAAAATCTTAATGAGTGGATAGGAAATAGGAAATACACCCCAGGGATCACTTCTGTGTCTCTGCTCGACAATGGCACAGAAAAATAACTTTCTTTCGTGGCGTAAGCCAGGGAACCTTGTTGGCTAGGCTTACGTAGGCCCTTGGGCCGATAGCCTATACCTTCCTATGAACCTATGAACCTAAGAGTAGATTGCTGATTGTAGTACTGGAACCATACACCCCTGCATGCAAAGCTGGAGTACTGACTATCGTGTTCTTGGTGTGTGAGCTGTGTGTTATTAAATATTTGCTACTGGATATTGATCTGATATGTGGATATTAACTGTAGGCTACTATGTGTATAGGACATGTCATTCCTATGGCATAGCTATCAGTGTCAGATGCCTGTCTGTCAAAACTTTCATCGTAATGCATAGCTGATTTCTGTCTGTCCTCTATACAGATGTGCAGATGTCAGGTATCTCTCTTGGCTGATTACAGGTAATCTAAGCTTGACTGACACTGACATGTCTGCCCAGCTGTGTTGTGAATGCCACAGCTAGGAAACCCCACCCTGTATTCACCACATGCCATGGATACCTCAACTAGACTACCACAGTCAACAGAACATACTTGGGTATAGGCTTCCAATCCAGACACTGGCCATGTTATATAATATATGTTGCATACATGTCAATTGGAGAACCTCACTGGCCTTCTGCAAGAGATAACCAGATGATTGGATGTTGCATTTAACTGTCACGCTGGAGATCACTCAAGTGGCATCAGTTAATAGATGGCCTTATGACAAATGTGAGGTGGCATGATACCACTGTACCCACATCCCCTACTCTTCTCATCTCTCCATGGATATTATCCTGGTACACACCTAGAAACACCTGCAGCTATGGACCTCAGTACTGACAAATGTGTCAGTGTGCATTACTGCGAATAACAATGTCTGTGTGTTTGTAAAGTCGTAGTTGGTAATACCCCGAGGGCCTTCTTACCCACTACACCCCCATTGCCATAGTTAGAAATGGCTACTGTTATAATGGACATTAAATGTACCTTGTTACACTCTTCACCCTATGGGCTACTTGGAGCTTGCAGTAACAGCATAACACTGTTGTACAAATGGGTAGATAGGCATGGGTTACCCTCTGAATCCTGTCAAGTATGTGTACGCATGCAAGTGTGTATATTTGTAGGATATAGCATTCTAAGGTCACATTCTCCAAATACAATACACCTCGCTATACATTATAAGAGAAAGTGATGTTGCTGACATTAGGAGAGACATGACAAACCCTCACCCTACTATTCCTGTGGCATTTGCAATAAATGCAAATCCCTGTAGTAGCACTGATGAGATAGACAAGGCGTTGTATTGCAGTCCTGGTCAGTGTGTGATTGTGGGTATGTCAGAGCATTATCAGTGAGTACAATTTCCAATGGTGGGTGTGGGTGCTGGGTATACTGTCTTTACACCATGGTACCCCCAGTACATGTCCCATGGTCCATTGTATGAGGACCACTGTCACCATCAACTATACAGGTAACTGATTACACTATCCAGCCCAATGATGCATGTGCTGTGTGCAAGTTGTCTGTAACAGAATGGACTCGCTGACAAGGTAGTTAGCACTGATAAACCCAGGTCTCTCAGATGTGTCTGTGACTGTTATGTGTTTGTCAATGTGTATATGACAGTATGTCATAGTATGTATTGTTCATTAACACCCAGTACATCCCCCATTACCATACTGTACAAGGCCTGTTGATGTTCTTCACTTAACAAGAAACTCGGGACACACCTCATCCTAAAAGCTGTGTGGTATGTGCAATTAAGGCCAAATACATTAGTAGCAATAAGTACCTAGGTAGGGGTTCTACTCTCAGTGTTGCCAAGTAAGTGTGTATGTATGTGAAAGGATCTACTTCAGTTTGCAGAAAATACATGTCATAGGAGGTCTTCTCTCCAAGAACTGACTGGCAAACGCTAACATTTCAAAGGAATCATCTTGTGGAAATTCATTCCATCAAAACTAATAGTAGATGTGTAAATGCCTTCTTCCCCACTGTACAGCTGTACAGCGATACTGGAGTTGGTATATATAGTTGGGTGTGGATGTTGTGCGCATAGCCACCCTCATTGGGGTTATTGTTGTGTGTATCCCCCTACTTAGTCTGCTGTAATACGTACAGTTTATGTTAACAGGTTAAGTAGTTGTCAATCACACTATGCATGCTTCTACACCACCCCACACCCTCCAAAGTGGAGGGCTGTGCCACCCACACCAGCACTCCTATGTTGACCAACTCCAGGATTGCACTACATTGGGGAAGAGGATATATACCTTGCCAGTACCATCGTCAATGACATTAAACTGGCAGACTGATTATTTACTGATGTGATATTTTGCCTCTTTTGTCTTGGTGGAATAACATAGGCTAAAATGGGTTCACTGCAAAATTAAGTACATCCATATGTGTACAGTATTCTCTGTATATTGCATCAACACCAAAGCCTCTGTGTGTCTGTGTTATTCACAAACATGTGGTGTGTGCCACCCAGTACACTTACCACTGTCTACCGTAGAAGTGCTGCTGACATCAGCCACCATGCACTCACCTGTATACAGCCCTCAGACTTATCAGCCATGTGACAAATGCAGTAACTGTTATTCAGACATGTTACGTGTGTTCAGCTGTACCCAGGATATGACACAGTCAGTGTGTCACCACAGTGCCATACCCCTTGTAGGAAATAACAGCAGACCAACATCCTTCTGGCACACAAACACCTAAAACACAAACTGAATACATTATGAAGACCACAATCAGTCAGTGTTAATAACAGCTATAATGCATCATGGCTGTACAGCTATACATCCTGACATGTAAGCATTAAAATTTCCAGCTGAAAACATGTTACACAGCATTACATCGACACCATCCCCCACTCTGGAATTATAGATAAACTCACTAAACTAGCTATAAATCCCTATGTCACAAGATGGGTTGCCAACTGGCTCTGTGACAGAACCCACACTGTGAAAGTAGCAGACTCCAAATCCGACTTCAGACCAGTGACAAGTGGAGTACCACAGGGTTCAGTCCTGGGTCCTCTCCTGTTTGGTATCTACTTCTCTGAAGTACAGGCTAGCACAGAAGGTCTTTGACTAATGAAGTTCGCAGATAACTGCAAACTTGGAGCCATAATCGAAACACCTAACGATGTGGTCATCCTACAAAAGGGCCTCACTGAGACAAGATGCCTGGTGTAGCCATGGCCTCAAGCTCAATGCCAAAAAGTGCATTGTTATCCCCTTTGTAAAAACTCTGTACCCATGAACTGCAACATAGGCGGTAGTATACTTAACACCAAAAGTGTGATAAGAGACCTTGGGACACAGGTGGACAGTAGTCTCTCCTTTGATAATCACATTGCCACAGTAGTCAGGAAATCCTTCTACGTGGCACATCTCATCACAAAAGGTTTCTCATCCAGAAAAAAAGACGTCATTGTTCCCCTCTACTCATCACTCATTAGACCCATTATAGAGTACAACGCCCCTTTTGGTATGTGCCTCACAAGACATCTACAACAACTGGAAAGGCCACAGAAATACCTCATGAAGAGGATTACCAGCCTCAAACAGATGCCCTACACAGACCATCTCAAAAAACTCCAGCTTTACTCTGTTACATATCGCCGACTCAGAGGTGATCTGTGCCTAACATACAAAGCTATGTCAAACCCAGAGCTGTTGGACATGCTCCAATTAAAGAAATCCCAATCCCTCTGAGCTACACACTCTAGGGACCTAAACCTTGTCACCACAATAAACAGAACATGCCGGAGAGATAGATTCCTGTCCCAGAGACTTCCCATACTCTGGAATAAACTACCTATCTATATCAAACAAAGCTCCTCATTAGCACTCTTCAAGAAAAATCTTGATGATTGAATCGGAAATAGGAAATTCACCCCAGGGATTACCTCTGTGGCGCTGCTCGACAGTGGCACAGGAAAATAATTTTCTTGGGTGGCAAAAGCTAGGGTACTTTTTTGGCTGGGCTTGTATAGGCCCCTGGACTGATAGCCTAGTACCTACCTATGAACCTACATTGCTAAACCTTAGTACATTCACCCTGTGCATCAGAACCATATTAGCCTGTCCTTGCATCGATGGTATGGATGACAGGGATGTGGCACAGATATCATCATATGCACAGGATGTGTTTAGGGTTTGCTAGAGACCTAGGCTGAGCCATTTGGTTGACA
Organism: Protopterus annectens; assembly: GCF_019279795.1. Classification (NCBI taxonomy): domain Eukaryota; kingdom Metazoa; phylum Chordata; order Ceratodontiformes; family Protopteridae; genus Protopterus; species Protopterus annectens. Next base: position 1,521,461,289 of record NC_056729.1, read on the forward strand.
TCATGTGTGTGTGTGTGTGTGTGTGTGTGTGTGTGTGTGTGTGTGTGTGTGTGTGTGTTAGGGGGTTTCGTTATCAACTGGGCTGTGCAGATGTGGTGTGTGTAGGTATAGAGCTGCCCTAACTGTGCTAGTGATGTGTGTGTATTTATGCACACAGTTCTGCCATGAGGCTGCCCTATACAGTGGTTTGTTGGACAGCTGCAGACCATACATGGCAGGGTGTGCAGTTCACCGAGTCCGGCCATGGACACGAGAACTGTGCCTGCCAGGGGTTCCATGGGCACTACCAGGTACAAGTCCAGATATGATACTCTCCCCTGATGATGACAAATTTCCGCAGGATCCAGGTCTGTGTTAGGACTGGCCAGGACCACGTGACCTGCTGTGTTGTGGTGTGGACAGCACCCCCCTGCAGTGCTGGTGCTACTGCGGGAGTGGCTGTGACTTGCACGTCCACGTAGACCTCCACCTTTTGGTGTAGCTGGCCTACGTTCACGTGGCTGTCGCCCTACTCCCACCATATGCTCTAACACAGACATTGCACAGTCGAGGATTCCCATCATCTCACCCAACTGTCTATCCAGGACCTCTGCAAAATAACGGTAAGCACCTGCAAGATCATGGATGTTGTCAAGTACAGCAGAATGAGTAGCCCTCTGGAGCCTCAGACTCTGTCTGGTGTAACGTTCCATACATGCCTTTGCCTCCATGACGGCCTGAAACATGCATCTGGTGACACCTGCTGTGGCACTTCTGCCAGGGGCATGATGGTCAGCAGCCCTCCTACAAGCACCCCTGTATGTCTGCCTGTGTGGTACCTCGCCAGTCATCTGGCTATGGCTGCTGTGTAGAGACACACTTGGCATAGTCACCACACTGTCTTGTCCCGTGCCACCACCTGCCAACTGTCCCGTGCCACCACCTGCCAACTGTCCCTCATCTATGGCCATTGGTGATGGGGCATGTGTAGGCATTGTGACTGTGTGTGGGGATGGGATGGATAAAAGTGGGATGTCAACTGATGGCACAGCTTCAGCCCCTGACAACCCTGCTTGTGGCTCACCATGCCTATCATCATTGTCAGTCTTTATGGACACTTAATATCAGTTTGCCTGCAGGAGGGACCCTGACCCACCTTGTCACCTGTGAGGGGAAAACAAAAAATGTAATTTAAGACCTGTACATCATTGCTCACCTCTACACACACACACACACACACACACACACACACACACACACACACACACACACATACACATACAGGTGAGGTGGTACAAAGATATTACACAGACCTCTCATTACCCAACTGTCAACATGCATGACTCAACAGCTTGCACTGCAGCTATACTCAATCCTTGTTACCAACATTATACATCTCTGTGATGCATGAGTTGTGTTAGTAGGTGATGCCCCTTCCCCTGGAATACACTGCACCCATGTGCACAGTATTGTTGTGCACCTGTTCAGCACCCTGGCATATACTTTGCACCATACCTCACAAGTGTTCACACCATTGTTGAATGTGTATATGTGTGGCAGTTATGTTTGCTCTGTTGCTCACACCCCTATGTGTTTGTCTGACACATACCTGGGACGATATGAGGACAGATGTCAGTAGTGAATGCCTGACCTGTGATTAGCAGATCTCATCAGCAGCAGTGCATGTATGAGCAATAAAATCCAATTATACTGACAACCTTCAAAGCTTACTGTGGCTATGACTTGCTGTGGCTATGAGGAGTGTACACACCCTTATTGACATGCCAGCCTCTTCCCTGATGTGCAGTGGGACCATAATACAGCATATGTTAACATCACACACACCTGATATGTGACATATGACCTGTGCAATCAAATGCAGTATCAAAAAAATGTGTTAGTTGTGCAGATGCTGATTGAGAAGCATACAATATGTGGGTTGCCGAAGTGTGCACACCCTTAACACAATGGTTTGTTGCAGCACCTGTTAAGTGAACTACAGCAATCACTATTCCTGGAAGGAGTATACTAGCATTGCCCATCTTCACTTGCCATTATTTGGTCACTCTGCCATACAAATGTCTCCCAACTCTGCCGGATTGCAAGGTCAGCATATGTGCACAGCCCTTGGAGGTCACACACTGCCTTCACTATTGCTGTGGAGTCAGGGTTATGTCTGGCACAATTCATGACCTTGAATGTGTTCAGATAGACCCATTTCTAGTGAGCTTTGGATGTATGCTTCAGTTCACTGTTGTGTTTCAGGATGACACCCCTCCCCATCCTTGGTCTTATTGCAGATGCTTGACAATTATGGGCCACACGAGTGTCATTTTGCCGTGTTCCAAATTCAGAACACCATGCCTACTGGCCTAGTTCCTGCTAATGAACAGCAAACCTAAAGGTGTACACTGGTGCCAGCAAGGTACAGATGGGGATGGTGGGCCTGAGGTGGAGTGAGGTGTTGCTTGTGTACCACATTTATCTTTATTAATGCTGTCTGTAAGGTTCAGCCTTGTTCTCGGTACACCATTACACATTGCAACACATACCTTTGGGAGACTTGATGTTATGCATATGCTACATGTAGAGAGCCCTGGATGATGTTTCCTGTGGAACAACTCTTCCATCTTACCTAACCCATAAGCCACACTTATGCAGAGTCCAGGCGATTGTCGACACAGGTACTGCACAGGCAGTACTTGCTAGACATTCCTGCAAGTCCCTCAGTGTTGCTGCATGTTTCCAGCAGCCTCTGTGACCAGTTTGCAACGTGTTGTCATCTGTCTTGGATGGGCATCTGTTTATTTTCTACATTAATGTCCCATACTTCATAGTCACATACATGACTATCTGCACTGTTTGCCATGGTTTATGCAATGGTAAGGTAAGGCTACGTCTCACACTCCTGAGTGCTACCTTTTGGATATGGGATCCATTCCATGCTTTGTAAGATGTGTGCATGCCATGGCTGCCTCTGTTGCATATGAGTGGGCAAATGTCATGGACATACTTTTTGGACAGCAGACCTTTACTTGGTGTGACATTGAGGCTCTGTACTTGATGGAAGGTGCTTACTCAAGAAGATTAAATGCCATCAGTACCTCAAAAACTGCTTCCACAATATGTTTTTTGGAGTATGTGCACACACATGCTTCCAGTGTTTGTTAAGGTATGTATTCCCCATATTTGTTGTCCTAACATAGGATTCCATATTACACATTCATTGCTCATGTTAGGATCGCAGTACAGGTTGTAAAATGTGTGGAATGTGGTATTGTGATATGCTGTTGTGTAGATCTGTAACAGTTGCCATTGTAATAGTGGTGCATACACTGTTGTAGCCACTGTATAAGGGTAATGTTTCAGATGTGTCCCTAGTGTAGACCATTTGTCCCACCATTATGTTCATCTCTGTCCACACATCTTGCACTGACAGGTTGTTGGGTATACTGCAGGACAATTACATACCCTTCAGATATGTCACCATGGTGACCACTGTGATGCAGTGCAGTTAACAGCAACAATAAGTGAACATGTACAGCATGCATTATGGGTAGGTGTGTTGAATGTGTGCATGGCAAATACCATGGCCATAACATGGCCGGTGTATTGGCAAACCTGAACAAAACAATTCAATACTCACCAGCTGCAGGCTGCTGCCCCAGAGGTGTACCAGAGGGACTTACATAGTTGTGTGAGAGATGTAATGTCAGTAGCCACACCTGTGGCATTGGTACAGGTGGGAGCAGCATTTCAGTACATCAGCAGTACAAACCCACAATACTAGAGATTATGCACATCTGTTCATTACTACACTGCAACAACAGACTATGTTATCTGACATATGCATGAAGATACTTTACAGATGATGAAGATGGGTAAGCAACAGTGGTCTACTAATGTTCCCTGGGGCTTTACCTGCACATTCCTCGTCTATTGTGTGGGTAGCACCCACCTTCACAATGCTATCATAAGGTTCCTGGCTTGGCTGGCAGGGAGCTCCTCAGCATGTGTCAGTGGTGGCTGGATGGCATAACCCCCACCTGTGACTCTAGCTGGTCCCGCCTAACTGCAGCAGCACGCTGAAGGGCGTGGCGGATGAGATCAGTGCAACAATGTCGCACCTGCTCATAATTGCGGTTATGCAGGTCAACATTGTTTACCCTGTGGACGAGCTTGTTCCACAGGGCAGTCCTCTCCTGCAGATCATGGGCTGTATGCCCAAAGAGGGGCCTGTGGTGATGTACAAGGAAGTTGATTTTGATATCATACTCCTGTGGAGTATAAGCAGGGAAACGGTCTCGGGACATGGTACCTAGAAGACATAAACAAGAAAAAAAGGTCTGAGGACCTCATACAGCAAGGATATAGTAGTTGTTAATTGACATTTCTCTCCCCCCCTCACCATATCTCCAACAATAATCTGAACACACAAATCAATGGGTATATTTACACCAAACCGACTGTTGGGACATATATTCTATTGTGCAACAAATATTGAAATGTGTTTCTATTCATGCTCCATGTTGAAACACTATCATTGGTGGCCTGTTGCTATCAATGTAACATGCATGCCATTGTAATGGCCACTGTGGTTCCATATATGCATGTCTTCTGTTTGCTATGCAACTGTTCCAAATCTGGTGTTTTGGGTTAATGGGAATATCTCTGCATGCTGTTATAAGTAATCCTGGATTGTGTTGACTATTACTACCCACATATGGTCTAAGACTGCAACACAGTAGCATGTTTGGGAAGGCTGTTCCCAGCAGAGCCACCTCTCCCACCTCATCTGGCCGTGGCACCAGGCCACATCACATCTGGGACCCACCTCGGGACCTCCTCCTCCACTGGTCCTGCATTACCTTCAGGTGGAACCACTTCAGGGGATGGTGCTACCCCCTGGGAGTGAGCATAGACAGGATCCTGTCACCTGTTTAGGTCCAGGGTCTGGTGCATCGGGAGCTCCGCAGAGAATTCAGGGATCTGTTACACCAGCTTGAGGCCCTCATGGCACAATTAGAGGGTCACCCTGCCCCTCCTGCTCATTGCCCAACACAGCCACCTTAAGGGCTGTGGAGGTGCAGTGGTGACTGCCCATGGGTAGGGACCTCAGTCCCACTGTTTCCATTTGGAGGCTCATGGGCTTCCAATTTCCAAACACCCCTCCCCATCCAAGGTGTTTGCCCACCACATGTGTCATATACCACCCCTGTATGCTGTCTTGTCTGTCTTCTGACCCAGCCTACCTCGCCAAGTATACCTACTATCCTTCCCCAACATCCCACTCTCACCCTAACAAAAAAAGGGCAATCTGTTCCAACAAGAATTTAACACAATACATAACTGTCCATTTCGCACCTGCTTACAACTGCTTACAGGTGCCTTAATCACTCTGTATCCAACAGCCCATCTTCTGCTCTTCTGGCCAGCAAGTATATTATCAGCCCTTGCAAGTGTCTAACCCACTACCTTGCACACCATATCCACAGCAATTTACCACTAAGCCATCTGAGCTGCAGATATGAGCGATGTTTTCTCAAACATATCATGCAGCACAGTCATTCAACAGTAGGGAAAAAGTATTTATATATGTATATGTGTATGTATATGTGTATGTATATATATATATATATATATATATATATATATATATATATATATATATATATATATATATATATATATATATATATATTATATATGCCGCAGTGGTGCAGAGATTAGCGTTGTCACCTCACAGCAAGAGGTTCTCCCGTTCATTTCTCGGCTGGAGCGCCTTCTGTGTGGAGTCTGCATGCCCTCCTCGCGGTCAAGTGAAGTTAAAGACATGCAGGTAGGTGCAAGCGTGAATGGGCATGCCTTCGTTGAAGGTTCGGCGTCGGGCTGGCAACTCGGCACCGTAAAAATCCACTGCCAATCATGAGCGGACCAGAGTTCTGCTGTGGCGACCCCTAACCTATATATATATATATATATATATATATATATATATATATATACATACATATATACATACATATATATATATACATATATATATATATATATATATATATATATATATATATATATATATATATATATATATATATATATATATATATATATATATATATATATATATATATATATATATATACATATACATATATATATATATATATATATATATGGATTCACTTCATAACACTGAAAGCTCAAAATACTGAAAATGAGAAAACTTCATAATATAGAAGACCAAAACGCTGAAACTTCAAAACACTGGAAACTCAAAACACATATCATACATATACTGAGTTTAAACAACATAAATCATAGCACTTTCCACCAAGTTTAAGCAGGGGTGCAAGCCCCCCTGCACCCCCCACACCCCCTGCTCCTTAAATATATCAACTCCAAGAATGCACTTAGTGTAGTGAAGTGCAATCTTGGAGTTGATATATATAAGTAGCAGGGGGTGTGGGGGGTGCAGCCCTCCACATGGGGGCTGCAGGGGGGCCTTCCCCCCTCCTTACACTTGGTGGAAAGTGCTATGATTTATGTTTAAACTCAGTATATGTATGATATGTATTTTCAGTGTTTTGAGTTTTCAAGATTTTGAAGTTTGTGTTTTGGTTTCAGTGTTTTGAGCTTTCAGTGTTATGAATTGAATCTATGTATATATATATATATATATATATATATATATATATATAGATATTGCATTCTGACATCGGATCCACACTGTGAACCTCTCACTGCAAAACATCTGACCAAAGTGTGTGTGTTTGTATATATATATATATATATATATATATATGTAGACATACATATATATATATATATATATATATATATATATATATATATATGAAGTGCATTCAGACAATGGATCCACACTCTGAACCTCCTTCCTCCATCCTCCACAGCTGCACTGTTCTGGCTTGCTACGAAACAGAGAGTCACATGTGGGCCATTTTAAGCCTAGCCAGTTATCCCTTGTGAGACTCAAACCCTGCACCTTGTATTTGTAAGGCAAACACCTTAACCATTAGGCTACTCTCCCACCACTTGGATGTTTTCCTTGTTTGTGTGTGTGTAGTTTTTTTTTTTTTTAGTAATATTTTTGTTTTTAAGTATTATTTTTTTTCTCTATCTCTCTCTCCCCACTTCAAGAATCAAATTGGTTTTAATAGGTGGCAACATGACTTTTGTAGGTGAGGCTCATAATCAGGTGATGGCCACTGCACCACTTGGTGTTCCCCACTTGCTAATTGCATGCAGCCAGCTGTGTAGTACTGCCAATAGCCAATATCATAGCAACCCACTACTATAAACAACATCATCGTGTGGGCATTGTCCCTTTACCTTTCTTGTATGGAAGACATCCTTCCTGTGTGTGGGCAGTGATAGAGATTGTATAAATTAAAATAGTTTAACCCAAAATTATACCGTGTGTGCAGTAAAAGAAAGTATGCAAGGCCAAACAGCAGTTTTCAAAATAATATGGCTTGCTTTGCAAGAACAGTTAAGTGATGACCTTTTATTAAAAATATTTCTTGTAAAATGTTCAGCTTAGATATTAATAACATGTAGCTGTGGGCTTACTGTAAATGGCATTCTGTTATAGAAGAAAGGAAGTTACATTGACGTCTCAAACAGAAACTTTGCATTAAAGGGACTTTCTGTGAGCTGGGAGGGTGGCCTAATGGTTAAAGTGTTTGCCTTACAAACACAAAGTGCAGGGTTCAAGTCTCACAAGGGATAATTGACTAGGCTTAAAATGGCTCACAAGGGCAGCTAGCTTAGTATGAACCTATGAACCTATGAACCTAAGCTTTCAGATGCAGAAATAAATAAAATAAAATACAGACACTTCAAGTGACGCAAAGATGACGTGGAGAGACTTTTTCTAAGTCTTCAGATACAGCAAGGAAGAAAATAACCAAAGAAGGACATTTCAAACAGAAACTTTGCATCTCATGGACTTTTTCATCTTAAGAATAACTTGGACTTTAATATTTGTCATTTCAACAGAAACTGTCCGGGCTAGAAATAACCAATGGACTTTTTTCATGACACAAACAGAAACCAAATGAACAAGTCACAAAATAACATTGTTTGACATTTAAGAGTGTATAAACTGGACAGTATTTTCACTCTTTAGTGACATATTTGACTGAGCGTACATCAGTCATTACTTTGTGCTCTAGCCGTGTTATAATAGAATTGAAATAACTCTGACAGTATTAACTGTTTGGCAAGAATTTGTACTAATACAAATAAATATTAACGGATACTGTAGTACGGTGTCTGTCTGGTCACTCCTAATCATATTTTACAGTGACGAGACTAGCCTACTGGCCGTGACCTTTTTTATCCATTTCCAACAGTTAATTTTTCATAAAGGCCTTAAATTTTCCATGAGTTCAACAGATTGACAGTTCCAGTGCATCAACAGATCAACAGTTCCAGTACTTCGTTGATGGATACAGAGTGACGCCGTAGAAGCTGTCCTGCGATGTTCCACCATCAGTTCGTCTGTTGAAGGACACAGTGTCTTCTAAGTGGTTTCAGCCTGATCACCTGTTTGTCATCTACGCAAAATACGGTAAATTCTTCACAGTTATAACATGGATGCCAGTACAGACAGTTAACTTTGCAATGCCCGCATGTTGTACATATAAATTTACATGGTTTAAACTTTCTGTGTCAGACATGAAATGTAAATCTAAAATGTTTAATGTTCAGAATTTAGATAACAGTTGTGTTTGTAAATGGATAAATGCCTAAAATCCATACATAAAATGTACAGCAATTAATAAAGACTTTTTTTTATGTGGAAGTAACTTTCCAAACTTATGTGTTATCTTGTCACAGGAGTCTAGTATGTAAGCCATACCGTAAAATATATTTATTTTATTTTATTTATTTATTTATTTGCAGTTGGTTTACCAGGATAGTCCATTGGGCCAAAATGAACCCGTTTCCAATGGAGTTCTGGGGAGAAAAGCTCCAGACAATATAGATTACAGTAGGTATTAGACATACTTAAACATTGTTAAAGTCACAGTAGGCAAATACAAATGCAATGCACAACAATTACAATTAATGTAAGTGTTAAAAGACTGATGGCAGATTATAAGGGATTATACATAAATTCAAAATTCTACTAAAGTTATTTCATAAAGAGAGTTCACCATATGAGAGTGTAGAGTATTCTTACATATTCAGTAGTAATAAACAGGGAAGTGGGAGTTATGGATAATGAGAGAGAGAAATCAAGGGTATAAGCAGGAGTCAGAGGAAATGGGTATATTCAGTGTAGTTAAGTAGGGTGGGAGCAAGAGCATTCCCACTGGGAGAGTAGATGTGAATGAAGAGATTTTTTGAACATAAAATGGTTAGAGGTAGTACGGATAGATGAAGGTAGAGAGTTCCAGAGGCGAGCTAACCCATGTGAGAGAAGATATTTGCCAGATGGACGGGTTGGTTTGTACACTTCTAATAGATTTTGGTTGTTGGACCTTAATATTCTATCAGGTATGTGCATTTTAAACACAAAAGAGAGGGAGGGACAGAGGGAGGGGTTGAAAATAAGTTTATGAGCAAGGGATAGTTGTGTATAGGAGAGCTGATGGGGTAGTTCTAGCCATTTTAGTTGTTGGAGAGAGGAGCAATGGTGGGTGTAAGACCTTTGGTTGGTAGCAAACTTGGCGGTTTTATTGTAGCAGGAGGAAAGTTGTTTTTTCAGGGAGATTTGTAGATTAGTTAGTAGTGGAGCTCCATATAGAAGGGAGGGAATAAGAAAGGAAGTAGAGAGAGTGATTTTAGTGGCAGTTGTATGGTAGTTTTTTTGTCGATAGAGCATCCCTAGTTTTTGATGATTTTTTTTAATATTTAGTTGTAGATGGGAGTTGAATTTTAGTTGGTTATCAATTTGGACTCCAAGTAATTTGGTCTCTGTCACTAGTTCCAGAGGAGTGTTATTCTCACTAGTAATAGAGAATGAGTTTGTATTGAGAGAGTTGAGTTTAGAAGGGGTGAATATCATTAATTTGGTTTTAGTGGGGTTGAGTGCTAGGTGATTTGTTTTCATCCATAGTTCAATGGTAGAAAAAGCATCCTGAGTTAGTTTTATGAGAGTAGGGATAGTTGAGGCAGTGCAGATAATGGTCAAATCATCTGCATATTGGATGATATTGGAAAGAGGGATAGCTTTGTGGAAATCATTTATAAATATATTGAAAAGGAGGGGACCTAATATGGAGCCTTGGGGGACACCAGTCGGGGTGTTAAGAAATGACGAGGTTGCCTTTTTCCATTTGACTGCTTGATGTCTATTAGATAGGTAGCTAGAGAAGCAGTTCAAAGTAGAGGAAGACAGGTTAAGTTTGGAGAGTTTGGTTAGAAGCAGACTATGTGATATAGTATCAAAGGCTATAGAGAGGTCAAGTAGAAGGGTAGAGACAATTTGGCCAGAGTCTCCGGCGCTATTTACAGTTTCTGGAAAGGAGAGGAGTGCTGTCATAGTGCTGTGATTTGGTCTGAATCCATGTTGTGTAGGATAAAGTAGGTTGTTATCTATGAGATATGGTAGGAGTTGAAATTGGATGCACCTTTCCAAGAGTTTAGAGATGGGAGATAGGATAGCAATGGGGCGGAAGTTGGAAACATTGTTGTTATTGTCACCTTTATGTAAAGGTATGATGAAGGCCTTTTTCCAGATTTGGGGAACCATATCTTCTTGAAATGAGCGGTTGATTAGTATGCTAATGGGGTAGGCAATTGCTTCAGCCGCTAAGCTAAGAAAGTAAGGAGGTATGTCATCAGGAGCATTGGTGCATGGTTTTAGTTTCTGAAGGAGTTTTTGTATGGTAGATGTGGGTATAGGTTTTAGTGAGAATAGAGGGGAGTGTGGAGAGGGGGTGTTAGGGGTTGAAGACGAAGAGGAGGGAGAGAGAGTAGGAGAGCAGGTGTATATTATAGGCGGTGGGGAAGATGTGGATGGAGTGAGAGTAGGAGAGGAGGAGGATGGTAAAGAGTTAGTAGATATGAGTGTGTCATTGGTTATAGTGTTGTGCTGAGTGTGGTTGGGGTAAGGTGGAGGTGAGTTGGAGTGTGTGTTGTAGGAGAAAGAAGAGGTTAATTTAGAAATAGATTCAATGAAAAAAGAATTGAATTGAGTAGCTAAGTCTATATCAGTGGCATTAGGGTCAGGGGTTGGGGTGACTGTTTTACTGGGATGAAGTAGAGTGGAGATGCCTTTCCAGAATTTTTGAGGATTTGTTTTGTTGTTGTTTGAAGTGTGAAGAAGTAATTTTGTCGATCAGAGATGATACGTTTTTTTACCCTGTTTCTAAGAGTTTTATATTCATTGTGGATGAATGTCTTATTTTTCTGGTATTTAGCCCAGAGTTTGTCTCTTTTCCGCATAGTAGCTAGTGTATTTTTGGTGAGCCATGGAGCAGTTTTAGTTTTTATTCTTTTAGTTCTTAGAGGAGCATGGACATCTAGTAGTTTTAGGAATGTGGTGTTGAATTGGGCGACAGCATCATCTAAGGGTAGTGTTTTCAGACAATTCCAGTTTATTGTTTTTAGGGAGTTAGTGAAGGTAGATGGATAAAAGTCTTTATGATTACGGGTTGTAATATAGTTATGGGTATGATGTTGGGTTAAGGGGAGTCGGTGAGTGAAGATGGATATATGGTCACCAAGGGGATCGGGAAGGGTTCCACTGTCTGAGAAATAGTGGGGATGAGATACTAAGATCCAGTCTAGGAATACTGCTGGCGGAGAGATTTTTTGATGGGTGTGTAATAGAGTTGATTAGTTGTGGGAAGTTATGTAAGTTGATGTTAAGTGGGTTTGTGGGCGACTGAATGGAGATCCAGTTAATATTCATGTCACCTAAGATTAAAGTTTCATTGCTAATGTTGTTGGTAAGCCAAGAGAGTATGTCTTCGAGTGTGGATACATTATCTCCTGGGGGGATGTAGAGTGAGACTATACATATGTGTTTATGTTTGTTAACTTGGAGTAGTGTTATGAGTAGTTCTGCGTTATTAAATTGAGGAGTGGGTTTGTTGTAGGGGGTAACTGACAGGGAGGTTGAGTAGAGGAGAGCTACTCCTCCACCTTTTTTATGAGACCTGTCTCTTCTGATGATCGAATAGTTAGGTGGGAGTATTTCTGAGTCTTTTATATACATGCTATCCTATTCTGATACACAGTCTGTTTGATTCTAGCGTTGTTAGTTCTTCATATATACAACCGTTAAATGTACCTTTTGCAGTCACCTAGATCTCTTACAGTACAAGTGTATGTAATTATTGTCAGTAATACACTACATAAAAATGTTATTTATAGTAAATATTGCAGATGCACAGAAAGAAGAAAGTTCTAACATTGCAGAGTGTGCTATTAATATTAACCTCTTAAAGAAAAGGTTTTCACAGCTTTTCAAAATTTCCCTAGGGACAGTAGTAAGGGAAAATAATGCCATTTAGAGGAACAGACTCAGCATAGCATTCAGACTTTGCATAACAACATTTCTGGTTTAAGGTAACAATCAGATAGAGCCCAACCACATTTACTAAGGGCACAAACTACAGAGGTTAATCTGACAAGACAGTTACAAAAAGCCCAGCAAGATTTACAAGGGGTACAAAATATATCAACTGACACTGGGCAGGGTTCAGCTGAAATGACAGTCATTTCTCCTGCTGATATATATCAGTAGTCCTGTTTATTGCAGACTCTGCCTCAGTGGCAAGACCAGAAAGAAATTTTGTTTCAATATGTTGGCATTTAAACAATGGTTGACATACACTGTGGGGTCTGTTTTAAATGACGCTTTATTTAATTTTTTTTTTTTGCATTTACACATGCTAGTTTGAGTCAGAAGGGGGTTTGTTGACAGTGTTGGCAAACCCCTAAAACATGCTCCAGTACTACAGGAGTTATGGTTATAGATTCCCAAAATGATTTACAGGGAAAGTTTAGTATTGTCAAAATCAAAGCACATAAAAAATGTAATACAGAAAAGGCTAGAGTAAATGCTTTGGCACATGTCAAAGTAAAGCAAGCAGCTGAAACTGGTGAGTGTCTAGACTCACATAACTGTTTTAAACACACAGACAAGGTAATGCCAGTTCCCACCATTTAAAAAATTAAAAAACTATCCAAAAATGATCAGATAGATAGTCTAAATAGCATGACAGAAAAAACAAAATAAAGTTTTGATCAGGCAAGATGTTATGTTGAAGCAATTCTGTCAGGCAGTTAATGACATTCTGCAAAATGGAGATGCAGCTTTAAAATCAGTTTCTGCCAGATAGATAGATACAGACTCGGAGATTACACATCTCAAACTACACCTGGAGGAAAACAAAGCCAGAGTGCTAGACAGTTTTAAAAAAAGTATGCAGTATTGCAGATGCACATAGGAAATGTACAAAACAGCTTGAAGACTACAAAAAGCAGCTTAATGCTTTAAAGTCTAAAGATAAAAATTAAGCCTAAAAATATCTCAGTTGTTACAGGTGCAACAATCTTGTCATGATAGAAACAGGAGACAGTCACAGACAAACAGGTAAATCATAAATAGAAAAGAGCATTTATGCAAATAACCTGCAAACATCAGGGTACACAGAAAAAAGGAGGTAAGTAATAAATAGAAGGAAGGACAAACCCCTTGCCTTACTGAAAAGGGTAAATACAAACACTAACAGTATAATAAAAATGGTAAATTATGACCAGTATAATATGGGGGTAATCCTCCCTATAACCCAGATCATGGCAGGCAATAGGCATTAAAGCAATAAATTAACAGAACACTTTATCACTTCGCAGCAAAGTATGGGGATTTTTTAAACTCAATGTAAATTAATTTAACAAAGGAGAAGGAAATGACAGAAAAATAAATATTACTTTACTGGTTTAATAAGCCAGGACGGATTCAGAATAAACACAGAAGTAACCTACAGACATACATACACAGGGTAAAGTTAATACAGATACAGCGTAAAGAAGTTAATACAGATACAGTAAATACATTTATAGTAATGTAAATGGTATATGCAAAACTAAACAATGCAATTAAATGTTGGGTATGTAAGTCCACATCTACGTCTGGAAATGGAGTAACATTTAAGGCAGTACCTATGACAAATCCTAAATGACAAAAAGTTATATGGTAACAAGAGAGGGTCACCCCCCCCACACACACACACACATTAAAAGTACAGTATGTCTCCAAAGACAGCTTATGCATACAGCAAACAGGATTAATATTGGTAAAAAAACAGTGACTGTAATGTCATATTTTCAAAAGAATGTCTTACATAAAATATAACCACAAACAGTCTTATAAACAAACTAGTACAGCAAGAACATAATTAGTCAGACTGGTGTAACTGCCATCCTGGGAATAATACACAGGAATACATACAGGTAGTAAAGTACAGAGTCATTAAAAACTTAATAAAAACTTAGACAAATAGCATTTTTCAGCTAATAAAAATCCAAGCAAAAGCAGCACACCATGTTGGTTCATAAAAATCAGTGTAAGTTAATAACAGTCAAAGAGTATCAGTACAGTTAACAGTCTTAGTAAAGTTTAAATTTGTTTCTATAATAGCAATCTATGGACAGGACAAGGAAATCTACAAAAGCAAATGCAAATAAAACAGTTGCAAAGAAAAAAATGGGGAGATATACTCAGATATAATAGATCATGTGAACAAGGACATCATGATCGGATACCTGATTTCAATATATTTTTGGACATGCAAAATTTGTTTGCAAAGGCACGTAACAAGTCATATTGTTGGGTTTTTAGCCACATTCCTTACAGAGGGAAAATGCCATCACATGCAGTCCCTGTAGAGGTCACACACACAGATTTTATGTTTAAAGAATCTTATAAAAATAGAGTTGTAAAACAGTCAGTCATAAAAAAAAAACATTTGCAGTTGATGAAAATAGAAAAAGGGATACTCTCTTTTCAAAAGAAAGGGACAGTCAGGGTTGCTACTTTACACCAACACTGGCCAATTGAAAAAGCTTGAGTATAAAATAAAAAAACAGCATGGGCGTTAACACATAGCTCTTCTTTTAAGAAAGAGATGAAAGAAGAGAAATTCTGTTACACAGAGTATGCAATTCCAATAATGAGAATTACTCACACATTACCAGAGGACATGGTAAAAAAATCGCCAGAAAAAGGAGGAGGTTCATGATAAAAAACAGGGAAAGATTTTAAAACAGCTGGACATAGGAAATTGTGTTATTTCAGGAGATGAATTTTTCATTGGTATGGTGCTACTAAGGCAATATGAAAAGTTACAAAGTTGATAAACATTTTAGCAAATGCAACTTATGGAGCTATCTCAGATATAATGAAGGAGATGTGTTAAGATTTGTGTTGATAAAAGTATTAATCAAGTAACAGCCGTTGGTAATGTTACACTCTTTGAAGAGATGGCCTTAAATGCAAGGGATCCGTATGTTGCAACAGACCAAGGGATTCAAAGTACTGACGATCATATTGTGTTGTAAATTGTCTTACAATTTTCTTGGTTTTAATTAAAAAGGGAGAATTGATAGAGATTGTATAAATTAAAATGCTTTTCCCCAAAATTATAGTGTGATTTGCAGTAAAAGAAAATATGCAACCCAAACAGCAGTTTTCAAAATAATATGGCTTGCTTTGCAAGAACAGTTAAGTGATGACCTTTTATTAAAAAGATTTCTTGTAAATGTTCAGCTTAGATATTAATAACATATAGCTGCGGGCTTACTGTAAATGGCATCCTGTTATAGAAAAAAAGGAAGTTACATTGACATCTCATGAAGAAACTTTGCATTACAGGGACTTTCTGTGAGCTTTCAGATGCAGAAATAAAATAAAATACAGACACTTCAAGTGACGCAAAGATGACGTGGAGAGACTTTTTGTGAAGTCTTCAGATACAGCAAGAAAGAAAATAACCAAAGAAGGACATTTCAAACAGGAACTTTGCATCTCAGGGACTTTTTCATCTTTAGAATAACTTGGACTTTAATATTTGTCATTTCAACAGAAACTGTCCATGTTAGAAATACCCAATGGACTTTTTCATGACACAAACAGAAACCAAAAGAACAAGTCACAAGGACATTAAAAATAACATTGTTTGACATTTAAAAGAGTATATAAACTGGACAGTATTTTCACTCTTTAGTGACGTCTTTGAGTGTACATCAGTCATTACTTTGTGCTCTAGCCATGTTGTAGTAGAATTGAAATAACTCTGACAGTATTAACCGTTTGGCAAGAATTTGTACATATACAAATAAATATTAATGGTTACAGTAATACGGTGTCTGGTCACTGCTAATAATATTTTACAGGCAGCAGTGTTACAGACCTCAGCTAGCAGTACCTCTTACAACAGGGCTTGCGGACACAGGCCAACTACATGTTTGTATAAGGTTCCAGACCTAGGACAGTGTGTGAGTACTGATGTTATATGCATTGAATGCTGCTAGTTTTACATGGTTTGTGTGTACATGATAGTTTTGCATGGAATGCAGTCGGTCTGCATAGCTCTCAACTGTGTGCCTATCCACATGATTGCCAGAAGATTGGCTGTTATGTTTTGTCTGTACACCACATAGGTCTTGTCTCTGACATATCAGTGGCATTCTCTCCGTTGATTGTTATCAGTACATGACAACATCCATTTGTGTTTCTGACTTCATATTCCTGAGTAAGGGTATGTTCCAACCAATCCTGTAGCACCAGCAACTTTTACAGTGTATAACAGAAGTTGTATAACAGTAATATTTCAAATATGGTCCTGCGTTTCAGTCTCTGTCCTCCACCTATATACCAGGCTTTGTCCAGATGTCATGCAGTAAGATGTTGTTAGGTAATGGCCTATCATTATTTAGTGCTGGCATTCCTGCTATCATTCCAGTGATGTTGTGGACTCCCACACAGATTGTGTTGTATTGTCTATATATATATATATATATATATATGAGGGCTACAGCTGGACAAAATGTGTGTGACCTTGTACAGTCCGGAGGTCAGTGTATGGAGAACCCTGTTATATGCCCTTGTAAGACATTTTATGGGGGAGAGGTATTACATGTTTTTAACCTAGGCTGTTGCAACATGTGAGGGATATCAAGTAGTAATAAACATTAAGGTATATGGCTGTACATTTTCATACGTTTCACCATGGGAACAGTGGTGGGCTAGAGCTTACTGTCTTCACACAGTTCTGTTTGTCAGTGTGATAGTGTTGTTTTAAGTTAAGCATTGTTATGTAACAGATGCATTTACATTGTGACAACTCATACTTTTCCCCCTGAGGGGTTGAGTACAGAGTATAATTGGAGGCTGCTGAACTACATCTGTAATTAAGTGCTGATTGGTTCTTATCTTCAAGGCAAGTGTGTTTTTACTGTTGTACTACATGAAGGCCTTAGCCTAGACAGCAAAGTATGTTATGTTTTGCAGATTACTGTATCATATGTTTTGTTTGACAGTTGCCTTAATCATTTATGTATTTCAAACGTGTAACTGCTATAAGAAATGGCATAAACAACTGAAATAGTACACAAATAAACATTTCTATGTATGCAAACTTGTGTGTGGTGTCATGCCCTTTGCATTGTGTGTGGGTATATGTTTCATGCAATGATTCTCATTTGTAGGAAAAAAATCAAACACTGGCCATTTGAAAAGGTGGCAACTGTAGGAATAATGGCTGTTTGATATGCTGTGCACCCTCTATATATACTCTTTTTATACATATCTATAAGTAGTTATATATTTATATGTATATGTATGTGTATATACATATATGTATCTATATGTATATGTATATATATGTGTGTGTATGTATCATTGGAATGTTTACTGCTTCCACATTGTACATTCCCTTTGGTAGACTGACTGTTCTGCATGATATGTTAGAGAAATCATCCTGACATCTTACGGCTGAGATGGCTTACTGTTAACTTGTTGTGTGGCTATGTTGTGCAGGGTCCTGGGGTCAAGTGCTGGTTATTGTGTTGCAAGGTAGATCAGCAATGTAAATCAGTTCAGCTGTGGAGGAAGGGATAATGGCAATAATTACAAAATATTCCTATTTTGGGCCCCTTCATCCCCATTAACAGTGCATTTGGTCAGATGTTTTGCAGTGAGAGGTTCAGTGTGTTGATCCAATGTGTGAATGCAATATATATATATATATATATATATATATATATATATATATATATATATATATATATATATATACACACACACACACACACACACACACACATATAGATGTAGACATATATATATCTATATATATATATATATATATATATGCATATAGACATGTATGTCTACATATATACATATATATATATATATATATATATATATATCTGCATATACCTAGATGTGTGTGTGTGTGTGTATATATATATATATATATATATATATATATATATATATATATAAATGGGTCCAGGACTAATGCTCAAGCGGCCATTCAATGAATGTGAAATGGCTGGGCATACTTACACAAAAGTGCTTTTCACCGAAGAAACACTTTCGCGTAAGTATGCCTGTTGCAGAGATCGCACTACAGTGGGGATAAGGAAAAGTTCCCTTTTCTGCACTGTAGTGCAACCTCGGAGTGAGAATATTAAAGTGGGGGGTGTGGGGGGTGCAGGGGGGCTTGCCTCCCTGCAAAAGCCTAAATGTAATGTTTATTTTTTTTTAACACACTTTAACAAAAGCACTTTTTTCGGTGAAAGCGCTTTCGTTAAAGTGTGTTCATTGATAGTGGATTCGGACTGCTGAATTTTCATTCAGCAGTCCTAGATCCATATAAATATATATATATATATATATATATATATATATATATGTACTTACATACATGTACATATATAAATGCATTTTCCCTACTGTTGAGTGACTGTGTTGCGTGATATGTTTGAGAAAACATCACATTTATGTACAGCTGAAATGGCTTAGTGGTAAATCACTGTGGCTATGGTGTGCCCGGTCCTGGGTTCGAGACTTGAAAGGGCTGAATATTTTGTTGCTGGGAAGAACAAGGACTGTTGGATACAGAGTGATTAAGGCACTTTTAACCAGTTGTAAGTTTGTTGCGTGGTGGTAAGCAGTGCTAACTTTTGGTTAAATAAGCTTACAGACAGCCTGACAGTGCTTAATCTCTGTAGCCATTGCTTGCCGCCACACAAACAGGCTTAAACCCATTTACTACTGCTTAAAAGAGCTTACTCCTGCTTATCCCCGTGCTAATTTCTTTAAAAGGAAAGAAAAAAGGGGTGATAGGAAAGTGGTGAAAAAGGGGGCACGCAGAGGGAAAAACAATAGGGAAAGTAGCTAGGGATGTGCAGGATGGGTGTAGGGAAGGTCCATAGCTGTCCATTTCTTCTACAGCAACAGCTGTACATTTGTACTGAATTTGGATGTAGATTTGGACACTCAAACCTCTGAGAGAGGGGTGAGGACAACAATAATGTGTTTTGAAGCCAGTTAGACCAGATTACATGTGTCTAGTGGACATGTGTGCAAAATGGACAGCTATGTATGGGGCGAAATTATTTTTTTTTGGGACAGATTGCCCTTTTTTTTAAGGTGAGAGTGGGATGTTGTGGAAGGATAGTAGGTATATTTGGGGTGGTAGATTTGGTAGGAAGGCAAACAAGGCAGCATACAGGGAGGTATATGACACGTAGTGGGTAAACACCTTGGATGGGGAGAAGTGTTTGGAATGGAAGCCCATGAGCCCCCAAATGGAAACAGTGGGACTGAGGTCCCCACGCATGGACAGTCAGCACTGCACCTTCATGGCCCTGAAGGTGTCTGTGCTGGGGCTGAGCAGGAGTGGTAGGCTGAACCTCTAAATGTGCCATGCGGCCCTCAAGTTGGTATAGCAGATCTCCAGACTCCCTTTGGAACTTGCTGCGCACCAATCCTTGGACCTTATTCGTGGTGATAGGATCCTGTCCACGTCCACTCCCAGGGGGGGCTAGACGAGCCCCATCCCCTGAGGCAGTTCTACCCAAGGTTGTGCAGGACCAGTGGACAAGGAGGTCCCAGACGTGCTGGGGCCCCGTGCCATGGCCAGATGAGGTGGAAGTGGTGGGTCCACTGGGACTGGCCTTTCCATACGTGCTATGGTGTTGCAGTTTTAAAACATATGTGGGTTTGTAATAGTCAACACAATCCAGGATTACTTATAACAGCATGCATAGATATTCCCATTAACCCAAAACACCAGATTTGGAACAGTTGCATAGCAAACAGAACACATGCATATATGGAACTACAGTGGCTATTACAATGGCATGCAGGTTACATTGATAGCAACAGACCACCAATGATAGTATTTCAACATGGAACATTAATAGAAACACATTTCAATATTTATTGAACAATAGGACATATGTCCCTACAGTAGGTTTGGTGTAAACATACCCATTGATTTATGTATTTAGATTATTGTTGTAGATATGGTGGGGGGAGGGAGATGTCAGTTAACTTGTATATCCTTGTAGTACTCACAACTTTAATGATCATTGCTCTAATCATTAAGGTACAGGTATTATTACAATACCCTATGGTCTTGGTTTGGGCAGTGGTATGTTTGTACACAGTGTATACTTCAGCTGTCTTATAGCTAAATTCTTACATCTTTTACCTGATAGACCTGTGGAGGGAATGTTTGATAATACTACCTGACTGTTTCTACACATATTCCCAGATTCAAAGTTAATATTATGCAATCTCAATCACTTAATGCACACACTCTGGACAAAGCTTGACAACATGGGGGTACAAATAGGGGCATGTTTTGAATATTGCTGTCATAAACTTGGAGAGTTGCATGTGATAGGATTTGTTTTAATGTACATTTTCTGAAGGTTTTGAGGTCTGAAAATCAAATGTATGTCATTATTTTGCGACTACAGTTCTGAGATCATCCCACTGATTTGCCAGGGGGACAGAGGAACAGGCAGAAAATATGAGCCATTTATCTGGACATTCTGAAAAATCTGTACAGTTGAGAGGTGTGATTATGCATACGGCTTACTACCACTCCCAGGGTTCGAACCATGGCTGTGTCTGCTAAAAATACAAAAATTTAAGTCGCAATAGAGTGTGCTATTTGAATATTGCTGTCTATCTCTTCATTGTTTTCTGTCTGAGTCTCTCTTGGTTGTACAATCTGATCTTGTAATTACAACAGTCATACAGGCATTCTTACACATATTTTTATGTAGCACAGTGTGTGAAACAGTGGTTGACACAATAGTACTATTCTGATATCAGATGTTAATGAATGCCACATGTCAGGCCAGGCGTAAATGCTACCAGTCCAAGATTTAAATCTTTATTGGCAGGCACAGTTTTCTTATCTAACAGACTCGTGGAGGGAATGTTTGCTAACACTACCTGACTGTTTCTACACATATTCCCAGATTCCAGTTAATATTATGCACATACCTCTCAATCTCTTAATGCACACACACTGGACAAAGCTTGACAACATGGGGGTACAAATAGGGACATGTTTTGAATATTGCTGTCATAAACTTGGAGAGTTGTTAGAGTGACAGGATTTGTTTTAATATACATTTTCTAAAGGTTTTGAGGTCTGAAAATCAAATGTATATCATTATTTTGTGACTACAATTCTGAGATCATCCCACTGATTTGCCAGGGGGACAGAGGAACAGGCAGAAAATATGGGCCAATTATCTGGACATTCTGAATAATCTGTACAGTTGAGAGGTATGGTTATGCTTACAGCTTACTACCACTCCCAGGATTCGAACCATGGCTGTGTCTGCTAAAAATACAACAATTTAAGTCACAGTAGAGAGTGCTATTTGGATATTGCTATCTCTTCAGTGTGTTCTATGTCCCTCTTGGTTGTACAATCTGATCTTGTCCTTACAACAGTCTTATACAGACATTCCTAGACATTTTTTATGTAGCACAGTGTGGGTAACAGTGGTATTCAGAGAATGCAATAATAAATGCCATACAATACCAGAGTAAACATTTTAGAGCTTTATTGCCAGGCAGTTACAGTTTTATTTAAATATGACGTATATGGGACTATTACTGTCATATTATCTGGTTTATTCAGTACAACCCATACAACAGTTTTTATACTGCCAGGTGACTTTCTATTACTTTATATTTATTTGGTATGACTACTACAAGCAGGATTGTTATTCACCAGCCTCGCAACACAGCCTACTAGCATGGGCTTCCTGATTCACAGCCCGCTCAGCTGCAGCTGTAAGGGAAATAGAGAAATATTTATGCATACCTATCCATCATATGCACAGGCTGGACATTAGTAAACAGTTATTAGTATGAGTACTTACACACTGCTGGGACATCACCCCTCTGCCTTGCTTCTTGGACCCACTCATCCAAGAGCTCCCTCTTTCTCCACTTCAAGTCAGCATAGTGGTGCCAGACATGCTTACCAGTCTGAGGGATACCAGTGGCACTGGTAAGATCACGGGTGAGACAGTCCCAGGCTTCCACATTATATTGGGAGCCTTTGTACTGACCCTGCAGCAGTCTCTCATCATGATTTTGTACCAGGAGTCCTACCATGACCTTGGACTCTTGTATGCCCCAGCACTGCTCCCGGAAGCTCATGCCCTCACCAACTCCTGTCATACTGTCTAGAGTGGGAAGGTGCAACCAGTTATGAGGTGTATTCCCATCTGTGGGGATTTAAATACGGCCGATTTCCTCACCCTTTGCCGTGATTGGACGGTTTTGAATATGCTGAAATAAGCTACGCTACGGGCAAACCTGCTTAGCTAAGATTGGCAGTGCTTAAAGGGACAGGTTCAGCACTGCTTACCGATGGGCAAATCCACTTAGCTGGGTTACTCACTGCTTAGCAGTCATATGTAAACAGTGCTTACACCTGATAAGCAGAGCTGTGCAATGCTTAGCATTGCTTATTTGTCAGCCATCTGCTGTATGACATTGATTCATCATTCATTACATATTATAAATTTGTTTACTGTCCCTGACATCCCCCAATGTTCTTTCATTACATTTATTCATGTGTGACTATACTGTATGGGGCACTTGTGTTTATATTGGGATTTCACAACTTTATTAAACTGACACCTCACATCTGGACCTAATGGAGTACTCTGGTTAACAAATATATGTTATTTAGTAGGTAATACTAAAAACAATGTTTATGTACTGCTTTCACATGTAAAATGCAAATTGGTTACAGTGGAGATCAAACCAGGAATGGCTGCTCGTAAAGCATACGGTCTAACCACTGCACTATTGCAATACTGCTTATGTTGGATGTTTCTTGGTATTTAACTTGTGCTGTTTAAGCTGGACTAGGCATAGCTAAGGAATGCAGCTACGCTTAAACTTTATTGCATTTATAAAAAAACAGTTTTGTTGTGTTATTTTATCTATACCCTTCAGAATATCCCTGCTAATGCTGAACCTGTTATTTTATCAATTTTCTGCTTTGTGGGACAATTGTCCCTTTTGACTTTGTCCACATTCCTTACTCTGACAGGTTGGGAGGTGTGCACTATGTGCTGATGCTACCTGTGTTATCCTAACAGCTTTTGGCTTGGTAGTATACCTCTCAACCTCTTAGAGCAAAATATCTGGACAAAGCCTAAAATGATGGGGGGACAAATAGGGACAGATTTTAAATATTGCTCTTACAAACGTAAAAAGTTGATAGAATAATAGGTTTTACATTAGCATGAATTTTCTGAAGGATGTGGAGTCTTAAACTCAAATGTTTTGTCATTATTTAATGACTTCAATCCTTAGCTATTTGCCAGAAAAGTACAGATTTTAGGGGGAACACACCAAAAATATGAGACAAAAATCTGGGCATTCTGTGTAAGTCTGTACAGTTGAGAGGTATGGTAGGGACGATTGTCCCTAATGACGTTGACCACAGATTTGTTTTCCTGATGAGTTGGGGGTGTTATGAGCATTCTCACTCATTTTTAATTGCCGAAAGGCAATTCTGGAGTGCAGGGGGTGTGTGTATTGTGAGAGCTCTCCTCTTAGACACATCCCCTGCACTCGTACATGGAACTGTGTCCACTTTTGAGCATGGCAGCATGCCTTCATAAATATGCATGGTGTGCTGCCGTGCTGAACAGGAACGGTCCCTGCCATGCAGAAATAACATATTTCTGCACTGCTGCTTGCTGAATCCCAGGGTGAATCTCATAATACTGAAAACACACAGGATACCAACACTTTCCTTATTCCAGCACAAGTACATACAGAAACATATTACCCTTCTAAGCAGGGGGCAAGCCCCCCCCATGTGGGGGGCTGTGCCCCACAACCCCCCTGCTATTTAAATATATCAACTCTGAGATTGCACTTCACTGCACTAAGTGCAGTCTCAGAGTTGATATATTTAAGTAGCAGGAGGTGTGGCTGGTGCAGGGAGGCTTGCCCCCTGCTTATACTTGGAAAAGAGTAATATGGTTTGTCTTTTATTTGTTTCTGTATGTACTTGTGCTGGAATATAGTAAGTGTTGTGTGTTTTGTGTTTTCAGTATTATTTACCAGAAAGGCTCATCCAGATTCTGCTACACTTTGCTGTGAAGGAAAGGTTAGTTTGCTTTTATTTTTTGTATTTTGTATTACTTTATTGCCTTTTTATATTTTGAATACTGTGGTTTATTTTCTTTACCTTGTGTTTTACTTGCATTCTGCTTTAACAGCATATTAAAACTTCAAAAGAGACCACAGCTCTGTCTCTTCTGAGTCAGGCAGTATTTTTTCCCTGCCCTCCCACCCAGTTACAGTTGTCTTGTTAAATATCACTGTCTTTTTAATTGCCTGCCTATTATGTTAATCTGACCATATATCTCATTTCCTCTCTACTTTCACTGGCTTGTGTGAGTAATCACAAAATCATAATTTTTGAAATCCCTCCCCTTCAACTATTTAAATTTATTGGCCATCCTACTGTATTCCATAGTACCAGAATACAAAAGTGACCACCCCTTTCAATCCATCTTGCGGTTTTAAAAATAATAACTCTCCACTAAACCTTAACTTTTTAAACAGGTAAAACTTAAGATGTTAAGTTGTCTATCTCACCTTCCTTCTTGCTGGTTGGGGATCGGAGCCGATCCTCAGCTCCAACTCGGCCATCTTCAGCAGCTCGAGAGCTGTTTACTGGCTCAACGCTACCCCTTATCCCATAATGCCTAGCAGTATCTACCCAGATCTTGTTTGCCGCTTCAGCTGCGAGGTGTCGTTTTTCTGGCTCAGGCTCGTATAAAGTTTTTTGTATAACTTTCTTCACTAGATTTCAACCCTTCTAGTATTTTATTGTTAATGATAATCTTGTTTTGTGATAGTTTGTTAGCTTGTAGAGTATCCCTTCTGTTTCTTGTAGAACTTGTTTAACTCCCCCCACCTGTCCTTGTCAGTTTAGCCGTTTAAGTTAGAGGCTTTTCCTTCTACCTTTCTCTTATAGGCTAGCCGTTCTAAGTTAGAGGCTTTCCTATTCTCTAAAAAAAAAAACTTTGGCTATAGTCTTTATAGTAGTGTGTTTTTGTAGGCTGTATTTTGCTTCTGGTTGTTATTGTTATAATTGTTTTTCCTTACTTTCAAGGATGTCAAAGGAATCCAAGGTTTCTGGGTTCAAGAAGTGTGACTCATGCTGTCAGAAAATGTCTCTGACAAATGGGCACACTTCTTGCATATTTTGTTTAAGCGCTGTGCATCTGCAGGACTCTTGTTCTATCGGCCATGTCTTTAGTCCAAGAGTCCTGCAGGAGCGTAAAAATAAGCTTATCCTTAGGGGTCTTTTAAAACCCCAGGATTCACCGGCCAAGAGCTCACAGCTTGTGAAATCCCCTAAACCCACTAAGCCATCGGCTCCAAGTTCGGAGCCATCTTCGGTTCAGGGTTTACCTTCCACATTTGTTCCAGCTGGCACTGACAAGACAATCTCCCCGTCGGCTCCATCAGAGGCTTCGGAACCGTCGTGGAGCCACAAGAGGCTAAGAACCCCCTCACTTGAATTGGTGCATTCGGCTCCTCGGTCTCCTTTGCTTCAGAGCGAGCGCAGTCACCGATTCTCTCACTCCTCTCAGTCCTCTAGGCTATCCAGTCACGATGTGGAGAGAGTGGTCAGTAGGTTGCTAAAGTCGCAGGCACTAGCCAAGTTGTTGTCCAGCCCTCCTCAACAGGTATTGGCTCCGTCCACTTCTCTCGATGTTACTCCTCCGACTCTAATGAGTTCGGAGCCGGAGTTCGTTGGGGTTCGAGTAGTGGAACTGTTGGCTCCGATAACACTATCTCCTTCGGTTCCGACGTCGGCTCCAATTCCCTTTGTGGTGCCGTCCATCGAGGGATCTGGGCGCCGGGGCTCCCTCGTTGACTCCGAGGGGGTGAGTGGCATTGGACCCTTGTCCGACCCCGTTCTCCCTCTTGGAGCTTCAGCGCAGGTGAGCTCGGCTCCTACATCGGCCTCGGAGCCGTCTCCCTCAGTGCGGAGAAGGATTCCTATTTCTTCAGAACCGGAGCTTTCTCTGCATCGTGGCAGGGACACCTTCAATGTCATACGGAGTGTGCTGGCCACTGAGTCAGCTCCACTATCATCCCCACCGGCTCCGTCCCCTGTAGTGCCGGTGCCAACCTCTGCTCCTCCTCCAGAACCCAAGCGTAGGAAACCGATGCCCCAGGACACCTCATTGGGTGTTTCCTCTTCTTCTGAGGCCTCTCCTGATCTCTCAGAGGAGCCCCCTCGGAAGAAGAAGTGCAAGAGGAAGCACATTGACTCCCCTGAATGTCACTTTTGATACAGACTTAGATGAATCAGAAGGGTCCCCGAGATCCCCCTCTGAAGATGTTTCCTTTTTGGACATCCTAGAGATGCTCAAGCAGTGGGGGAACTGAAATCCCCTACCCTTTCTGAGGATGAGTCTGTATTTCTGGATGCCTTCAGTTCCCGACCTTCCACCTCCTGGGTGTCTCCGCCTTTCGATCCACTTATGACAGTGGTGGCTCGAAAGGCTTGGTCAGCTACGAATACAGTGGAACCAACTCCAAGGAGATCTAGTAAATTTATTACAGCACCCCAGGATAAGCAGTTCCTTATGAAAGGTGTCCCTGTTGATGCTATGGTGGTAGCAGTAGCCACAAAAAAAGAGTTAGCAGAGACCTCTTCATCTGTCCATCCCCCTAATCAGGAGTCTAGAACAATGGACAGATATAGGAAGTGAATGTTCGCTTCAGCTACCTTCTCTATGAGGTCACTGAACTACTTGTGTCATTTTACTCGCCTTCAAAGGGATCTCCTTAAAGAGCTCGGAGATGCCCTCCAAGATCCATCAGCTGAGGGAGCACAAGCCAAGGTGGCTTCCCAGCTAGCGACGCTTAATTCTGTTGTTAACTCCTCCATGAGGCTCATTTCCTATGCAGCCAATGGGGCGAGTAGAGCCACTGGTACCGGGGTGGCCCTTAGGAGGCATGCCTGGATGCGGCTGTGTAACTTTGCGGAACCCTGTCGAGCGTCCTTCACCAACACTCCCTTTAATGGTTCCTTTCTTTTTGGACCATAGGTGAAAGACACTTTGACTAGGTGTGAGCAAGAAGGCAAGACTCCCTGCTGTGGGAGTCCATTTTTCCACTTCCTCTAGACCCTACCTCAAAGGTCAGAAGAGTGGTAAGATGTGGTTCCGTAAATCTCAGGAAGCCTTGCCTGACACATGTAGTGATTTTTCCTCTAGAGGCAGAGGGGGAAACAATAATAATAGATGCCGCCCTCATGGCAGAGTGGGGTCCACAGAACCAGGGCAACAGAATCCTTCTCTGATAAGCCCTTTCAGCATCCCTGAAGGGTTGCCCGGCTGCTCATCTCTGGAGGCAGTCGGGGGAAGACTTTCGCTGTACCCAAAAGCCTGGCGAAGTTTAACGCAAGACAGATGGGTACGGTCCATTATATCCGGAGATTACAAAATGCCCTTCCTTCAATCCCCCTCGAAGTCAAGGAAGACCCGCCCAGATGTTCCACCCAATCTGAGGGAGCAAGCAGTAATAGAAGTTTCAAAACTGCTAGAAAAAAGAGCCATCCAGGAAGTCCCGGCAGACCAAAAAAGACAGGGGACTGGAGACCGATTCTGGATCTCAGCAGACTAAACAGGTCTGTACAAAGAATGAAGTTTCAGATGGTCATGCTACAGTCCATTCTACCCTTTCTGGGTCAGAACAATTGGATGTGCTCTATAGATCTTCAGGACGCGTACTACCATATAAAGATGGACAGGAGCTGCAGAAAATATCTTCGCTTCCGGCTGGGGACCAGTCATTATCAGTTCAGAGATCTGCCCTTTGGTCTCACCACAGCCCCCAGGGTGTTCACCAAATGTATGGCAGTGGTCACGGCTCACCTGAGGTATCAAGGATTCCAGGTGTTTCCATATCTAGATGACTGGCTCCTTACTGCTACCACCAGGCATCAACTCATACAAGCACGGGACTACACAATCACAGTCTGCTCACAGCTCAGCATCACAATAAATTTCGAAAAATCTGCCTTGTTGCCCTGTCAGTCTATCACTTATATAGGAGTAGACTGAGACACCAGGGATATGTTTGCAAGGCTACCACCAGAAAGGGTGTCCTCAATTCATCAGCAGGTACAGGTTCTGATGCAGAGCAAAAGGATCCAAGTCAGGTACGTCCTTCAAACTCTGGACTCCATGGCAGCAGCCATTCTCCTAATCCCACTGGCGCACTTTCATATGTGGATTCTTCAGTGGCTTCTGTTCACGCAGTGGTCTTTCCAAGAGCTACCCATGACGTACGAGATCATGATCACGGACACATGCAAAAGGCATCTTTCTTGGTGGATGGTCTCCCCACTAGTTACTCAGGGCAAACCTTTCATACAACCCCGTCCGGTAGCCACAGTAACGACAGACGCCTCCCTGATAGGGTGGGGGGGGGCATTATCTGGGCAGGACAGTCCAAGGCACATGGCAACCTCACGAGTACCATCTGCATATAAATGTCCTGGAAATGAGAGCCGTGCTCCTGGCGTTACAAGCCCTTTAAGGCTCTCTTCCTCCTGGGACCATTGCTATTCAAACGGACAACATGTCAGTGGTGTGGCACATCAGCAAGCAGGGCGGAACCAGGTCCTACCCCCTAAGTCGAGAAGCACTCAGGCTTTGGCAGTGGGCGATTTCCTCCCAACGCTTTCTGATTATAATGCACATCCCTGGGAGATCCAACGTCATAGCAGATAGGCTCAGCAGAGCTATTCTAATGCCTCACGAGTAGTCTCTGAATCAGGATATTGCGAATCTTGTTTTCCGCAAATGGGGACAGCCTTGCTGCAATCTCTTTGCCACCCCCTTCAACAGCAAATGCAGTAACTACTTCTCCCTCTTCCGGGTCACACACCCAGAGATGCTCTAGTCCACGATTGACCCCAGGGACTTCTTTATGCCTTTCCTCCATTCCCTCTGATACCCAAACTTATACAGAAAGCAATATCGTTGTGGTGCAAAATGATCCTCATTGCTCCCTACTGGCCTCGACAGATATGGTTTCCGTTCCTGCACCGTTACCTTCTCGATCAACCCTGGACTCTGGACCCAATTCCAGACCTCCTGGTTCATCAATCAGGCGGGTTGCATCAATCCCTAAAAACCTTCCAGCTCACAGTTACCTATTAAACTGAAAGGTCATTCTAGTATGGCCTTGGTCACCTCTGTAGCCTTCCAGTCTAGGTTGCCCATGGATTCTATCTGTGCAGCTGCTACTTGGGCAAACCCTCATACCTTTATTTCTCATTACAAGTTGGATATGGTTTCCAGGAGCAGAGCTGACTTTGGTTCCACTGTTCTGAAGAGTCTGTTCCACTGAGCCACCCAGGACGTTAGGTGCTACGGACGCTGTCCCAACCAGCAAGAATGAAGGCGAGACAGACAACTTAACATAAAGAAGTTATGTACCTACCATAACATTCCATGTTAGTTGTCTTCATCTCGCCTTCCTTCTTGTGTCCCACCCTTGGATCGAGAGGAGTTTTTTGTTCTTTTTCTCTGGCTGTGTGTTCTCTTGTGTCCTTTCTTGATCTGGGTAGCTATCGCTAGGCATTATGGGATAAGGGGTAGCCTCAAGCCAGTAAACCGCTCTCGAGCTATTGAAGATGGCCGAGTCGGAGCCGAGGATCGGCTCTGATCCCCAACCAGCAAGAAGGAAGGCGAGATGAAGACTACTAACATGGAACGTTATGGTAGGTACATAACTTCTTTTTACCTACATTCACTTCTAACTTCTCTAGTGCACACTGCAGTGTGCATATTTTTGTCATCTTACCTTTCAGCATCCCTGTGACTAGCTCTTGCTGTAATACCTGCTGGAAAGCACTAGGAAGCCTTAAACTGATACAAGCACTCAACTCTCCTTGTTAATAATGAGAAATTAATAGTAGGCACTAAACAGCCTATAATTGCAAAGAACCTTGCTAAGGTAAGGGAAAATAGCTCCTGTAGTTTACAAAAAAAAAAAATAAAGCACCAAACCAGGCATGTCCAAGGATCAGCTTCCGGTGATTTCTCCTGTCCACCTGGTGAATCTGGGCATACTGGGGCAATGCAGCAATTGCCTCATGTACGCAGACAACCCTCTCCTCCTACCACCTAACACTACAACCTGTGAGAGATGCACTTACATAGCCAAAATGGAAGCAAAGCTCTCTCCACCCAAGATTGTGCTAGACAGTCAAGAGGAGAAGGTCAACACCCACACTACACCTCAAGCAACACATAGCCCTTCTAAACCCACACCACCAACACCCACATATAGCAACACTAAATCCACATATGCAGAGGCCCTTAACTGTAACCTGCCCAAGCAACAAGGAACTCTGAAGCTAAAACGCAAACAAACACCAATCACAACCAAAGTGTCACATAGTTCACAACACCAGTGTGCCACCCAGCAACAGTCCCTAAAGCAAGACAATGTACCTAACACTTTAGTCATAGGTGACTCTATAGTCCAGCACACTGATGTCCCACTCACCAGGTTGAACAAGGAGAAAATTACTGTCAGCTGCCTGTCGGGTGCCAGGATCCGCCACATAACGCATGCACTGAAGTCACTCCACAACAAGTACAAATATGAATCTGTCATTGTCCTTGTTGGAGTGAATGACTTCAGACGTACCTCCCTGGACTACATGAAAAAAGACATGGAAGAGCTCTCAGATCATGTGGCCCAGGCAGGTATGACCCTAGCCCTGAGTAGCATCCTGCCTTCGCCCAGAATGATACCACAATATAAGGACAAAATGATTGCCTTCAACAATTGGCTAAGCTTCTGGTGTCATTCAAAGGGGATCCAGTATCTGTCTGCCTGGGACGACATGATCGACAGACCACGATGCACCTGTCACCCCTGGGATTCAGTTTACTGGCTAAGGCTCTTGCCACCCCTATAGTGCCTTTTTTAGGCAAAGTTCAAAGGACAAAACCACCACCATAACAGGTACAAGCATGCAAAATCTGAAGGTAATGCTACTCAATGCTAGAAGTCTAAACCTCACAATGCACTCTCTCGAGGCACTCCTAAAAATGGAGAACATCGATATCTGTGCAGTAACTGAGACCTGGTTCAAGGCTCCAGAGGGCACCCCTGCAATACCAGGCTACAACTCTTGCCACACTTTTCGGCCACCAAACCAGGACCGAAACACTAAAGGTGGAGGAGTGTCAATATTCACCAAGGATATTCACACCGCCAGGCTAGTTGCCCAACACAATACGTCTGAAATTCTCCAGGTGCAACTAACACTAGGTAAGACTGCAATCCAAATTGTAGCTTGCTACAGATCCCCCAACATACCCCAAGATTCTTACTACACCTTTCTGAACATACTGGAAAATATTAAGATAGAACCAAACATCCTAATACTGGGTGGTTTTAACTACCCTGCCATTAACTGGGAAAACTACTCATGTACCAGCACCTTTGCCCAACGGTTCTTGGAATTCATAAATTCCAACTCCCTGGATCAACTAATCCATAGTACCACCAGGAGCTCCAGTTTCCTAGACCTGGTCATTACCAGCATGGGAAATCAATGCTCCACACCTATGGTCACCCCCTCGTTAGTCAGGTCTGACCATAAGCTAATCACCCTTAACATCCACATCCCACCCCACCCCCCAGTAAGGAAACCTCCATAAAAAACTTCTCCAAAGCCATCTTCATGCTACTCAAGTCAGAGGTGACAAACTTCATGACACTCATGCAGACGGGAACTGAAAGTTCAACTGCTGAATCCTACACTAAGGCACTGTATGAGCACATCCAGTCATGCATGAATCGTGCCGTCCCAAATAGAACCAAGATGCTCTCATCCAAAAAAGGAAGCCAATCTGATGGTCCCCTGCCATAAACAAGCTTTACAACAAAAGGAAGAAACGGTTGCAGAAAAGAGGAAAATCTCAGGATGCAAAAAACTCCCTTATCAGCCTCAGTAAGAAACTGAGATTCCTCATAAAATCCTCCAAAGCTAGTTACGAAAATAAAATTGCTAAAGATTCCAAAGACAACCACAAGGCATTCAATAACTATGTCAAGAATCTAAATGGCAATGCTCAGATCTGCTCTGAACTAAAACAGAATGGCATTAAATATACTGATCCCAAGGATATTGCTAGTATCCTGGCAGATCGATTCAGTGCCAACTTCACCCCCCTCTCGCCCTCTAAATGGCCCATCTCAATACTGGAAGATTGCCAAATTCCGGTAATAATGGCCACACAGGTAAAAAATGCACTCTCCAAAGCTAAGAGTACAGCATCCATGGGACCAGATGACCTCTCGGGCTGTGTACTACATGAACTACAATATGAACTGGCACCTCATGTAAGTGTCATGTTTAATCATAGCCTCACCTCAGGTTTCGTGCCCACTGAGTGGCGCAGAGCTACAGTTATCACACTCCACAAGGGGGGATCCACCTTGGATCCCGGAAACTACCGTCCCGTCAGTCTGATGAGCCTTATCTGCAAGGCCATGTAGCGTATTATCATGGAACTTATAAACAAAGACATTGGCAACCTTCAAACACTGGACCCCACCCAGTTTGGGTTCGTGAAGGGCCGATCTTGTCTCCTGAACCTTATTGACTTCTTTGAATCAGTCTCCAATGCCATGGACAAGGGTAAGGTGGTCCACACATCCTATCTAGACCTTGCCAAGGCCTTTGACACCATCCCCCACTCTGGAATCACAGATAAACTTACTAAGCAGGGCATTAATCCTACGTCACCCAATGGGTTGCTAACTGGCTTACTGATAGAACCCACACTGTGAAAGTAGCCGACTCCAAATCCAGCTCCAGACAAGTGACAAGTGGAGTACCTTAGGGTTCAGTCCTGGGACCGCTCTTGTTTGGCATCTACTTCTCTGAAGTACAGACCAACACTAAGGGAATCTGGCTAACAAAGTTCGCAGATGACTGCAAACTGGGAGCCATTATTAAATCCCCAAATGATGTGGATACTCTACAAAAGGGCCTTCCAGAAACAGATGCTTGGTGCCATAGCCATGGGCTCAAGCTCAATGCCAAGAAATGTATAGTTATCCCCTTTGGGAAAAAACATGTACCCGTGAATTACCATATAGGTGGCAGTACACTAAACACCGAAAGTGTGATAAGAGACGTAGGGACACAGGTGGACAGTGGTCTCACCTTTGATAACCACATCGCCACAACAGTCAGAAAATCCTTCTATGTGGCGCACCTCATCACTAAAGGCTTTTCATCCAGAAAAAAGGAGGTCATTGTTCCACTGTACTCATCCCCCATTAGACCCATTATAGAATACAGCGCCCCGTTTGGTTTGTACCTCTCAAGACATCTGCAATAACTGGAATGGCTGCAGAAATACCTCACTAAAAGAATCACAGGCCTAAAGCAGATGCCCTATGCTGACCGCCTTAAAAAAACTCCAGCTATACTCTGTCGCATATTGTCTACTCAGAGGTGATATCTGCTTAACATACAAGGCCATGTCAGACCCAGAGCTGTTGGACATGCTACACTTAAAGAAATCCCAATCCCTCAGAGCCACACGCTCCAGGGATCTAAACCTTGTCATCACAATAAACAAAACATGCTGGAGGGATAGGATGTTCATCGTGTTACCCTGCTGCAGTCATCACACTTAGGTTATCCTGTCGGCAGGCAGTCCCGCAGTCGGCCGGAATTCCAAAGTCTTGGTCCGGCGTCGGTTGCTGTCACCTCTTCCCTGACGTCAGTGCTCCAGGGGTATATATATTGCAACCAACGCCATTTTCTTCAGTCTTTCTTGCCGCGCTGTGCCCGAAGCAGAAGCAGTTCGCAAGTGGCGGTTGGCCGACTCCTGAAATTTTCGAATTCGAATTTCAGACTGAAGTCTTCTATAAAGCTAAGTACCCCATTGGGGAAACTTTTCTTGCCTCAGACCGATGTCAGAAAAAGTTAACAATTGTATTTCTTGTGGGAAGCAAATACCTCATAAGGATTTTCATTCTTATTGCATACCTTGCCTAGGCCCAGACCACGATGTCACTTCTTGTCGGTTTTGTGCTAGGTTTAATAAGCGTACTATTAAAAGACGCTTTGATGTTGCACGACACTACTTCGGTAGGAAATTTAAGTACACCATGCTGTCGGAGCAACCGACTACCGGCGTGCACAAAAATGCAGGGATAAGGACAGACAGCCCAGGCCTAAGCCAGATTCCGAGGCCTCGGCCGATCTGGTCTCCGGTCCTCCGGTCCTCTGTGAGGCTCCGACGCAGCCCCTGACTACCGCAGATCTGGAACCCGAGACCGCTACGGAAATTTTGACGGAATGTACCAGGCTGATGCAGCCTTTTACTTCAGGCCCTTCCGACGACTGCTACAAAAAAAGTCGGTGCTACAGAAACGCCATTGGTTTCTGAAGGCATTTTCAGACCGACGACTATCACCATTAAAACGTTTTCTAAGTCTAAGACTCCTAAATCTAAAAGGACTGCACTTCAGTCTCCTGTTCAAGGCCCCATGCCTAAGAAACAGATGCTCAAAATGGCTGAAGATTTGATTTCTTTAATCAGGGGTTCTCAGCCCCCTCCTGACAAAAGGTCTAGACAAGAGGAAGATTATGCATCCTCTGAGCAAATGTCCATTTCTTCAGACTCCTCGGAGGACCTAGACTACTCTTTCTCTCCGTATGAAGATTCTGATGCTGAGGACTCAACTCCCTCAGCTTCTCCTCCTGAAGACTACTCCTTTGGGGAAACTTTACACACTATGAGGGAACATTTTCACTGGGATGGTCAGGACTACTCTTATTCAAAGAAAAGGCTCAGAGAATTTCTTTTACTCCCCCAACACAGACCACTTGCCATCACACCAGTTTTGGACATTGTGGATGATGTCTATTTAGAATCCAGTTTCAACCCAGACTCTCTACCTCCTGCTCCGGCTAAGCCAGACAGACACTATAAAGTGCCTGATTCCCACAAATTTCTTTACAAAAGCCCTGTAGCTGACCCAGAGACTATCTCACAGGGTCCCAAGAGGGCTAAGGCTTCTATGGCTAAAAACCCAGTACCTTCCGAGAGGGATTCCAGAGCACTAGACAGGTGGGGGAAAAAGGTTTACACCTCAGCCACACTAGCTATGAGGGCACTGAATTGTCAATTTCACATGCTTAAGTATCAGCAATTTCTAATCTCTCAGTTAAAGCAAAGAATAACCTCTCTCCCTCAACAATCTGAATTGAAAGAAGTACAGGATCTCTTGCACGCCACTGAGCAGGTGGGCAAACATACCTTACAATGTGGGTTTGATTCTTTGAAGGCCTCCTGCAGAGCAGCTGTCACTAGGTCTGTTATACGTAGGCATGCTTGGTTAAAGGAACAAACTCTGCCTGATCATGTTAAAGCAAAACTACTAGATGCTCCTTTACAGCAAGATGTTCTCTTTGGAGTTAAAGCAGAAGAAGTTTTAAAGAAAATGGAAGATAAGGCAAAATCTATGCAGACAGTCAAAGATTTCCTACAAGTACAACCCCCTCGCTTCAGCAGAAACTGGCCAACAAAAAATTGGTCCTTTCCAGCCACTGACAGATCACAGAGGGGTAAATACAGATGCCCAAGAGGCAGAGGACAACCACAAGCCAATGGGGCTCTACAACACAGAGGGGAGGAGAAGACAGGTCTCAAACCACCAGAAGGCAAACTCAATGACTTGCACCTCATCTGGCCAAGCACTACTCTCTTGGCAGCCCCCTTGGGGGGAAAAGTCGCACTTTTTGCAGACAACTGGCACATTGTCACAATGGACAAATGGGTCCTAGACATAATTTTACGAGGATACAGATTCCACTTTCACACCTTGCCAATGAAAAGAGGAATGCCAAACCTGCCACAAAATCAATGGGCAAAGGCACAAAAGCAAATTACAGCTCTCATAGACATGAAAGCCATTCAATTGGTACCTACTCGTGAGCAAGGCCAAGGATTTTATTCAAGACTCTTTCTAGTGCCCAGGAAGGACAATGCCTGGAGACCAATTCTGGACCTTTCAATTCTAAACACTTACTTACAAGTACCCAAATTCAAGATGCTAACACTACAGCAGCTACTTCCCATGTTGGGCAAGGAAGCATGGCTAGTTATGTTGGACCTCAAGGAGGCATACCTGCATGTCCCTATCAGACAAAGTTGCAGAAGATACCTCTGTTTCATTGCAGGTTCAACCCATTACCAATTCTCTGCACTGCCCTTTGGCTTATCTACTGCGCCCAGAGTTTTCACAAGATGCCTGGCACCAGTAATTGCATTCTGCAGACAAAGAGGAATTCAAATATATCCATACCTGGACGACTGCCTCGTCCAAGCAGAAAGCAAAGACATTCTCTTACATCATCTGGCCTTTGTAAAGCATCTACTAAACTGCCTGGGGTACACAGTAAACGAAAAGAAGTCAAAACTAGTACCCTCACAAAAAATGACATTCCTGGGTGACAGCTTGAATACAACGGCCCAGAAGGCTTATCTTATGCCAGACAAGCAACTACAACTGACTCAATATTTCAAGACAATGGCAACAAAGACCCAATTAACTGCAAGAAAAATTCTGCAGGCTTTGGGCTTCATTCATGGCATCTTGCATACTAATAATACCATTTGCAAAGCTGCATATGAGGAAATTACAGTGGTACCTAAAAAGTGTATGGTCTCAACACAGCCACAGCTTGGACACAATGATATCTCTCATTCCCTGCCTACAACAGGAATTTCTATGGTGGTCACAGGCATGTCACCTCAACAAGGGTCAGCCTTTCACCTTGCCCCCAGCCAGGCAAACTATCACAACAGATGCTTCAGACTATGCCTGGGGAGCACACATGGCAGGGCAATGCATTCAAGGCCTATGGACTGCAGATCAAAAAAATCTGCACATAAATCAAAAAGAGATGCTAGCTGTACAGAAAGCTCTGACAGCCTTCAGGAATCTATTACATCCAGGACAACTTGCAATAAAGACGGACACCACCACAGTAATGTGGTACATAAACAAACAAGGGGTACACATTCTTACCCGCTATGCAGGCAAGCAATGACCTTATGGAACACAGCTCTGGCCTACCAAGTCCAGTTACAAGCTCAGTTCCTGCCAGGATAGAAGAACACATTGGCAGACGACCTCAGCAGAAACATCAAGGATCCCCACGAGTGGAAACTAGATCCACAAATATTTGCAATGATAACTCAAAAATGGGGCCTTCCAGACATAGACCTGTTCGCCAGTCCTCAAAACTATCAACTGACAAAATTTTGTACAAGGACATTTCACCATCAAGCTTGGAAAGTGGACTCTCTCTCTTTCAGCTGGAAAAACCTGACAGTATATGCCTTCCCTCCATTGCCTCTCCTCACAAAGGTTCTTTTGAAAGTCAAAAAGGAGAGACCACGACTGATTCTCATAGCCCCAGACTAGCCACACCAGCACTGGTATCCACTATTGAAAAATATGGCCCACAGCCCACCATGGATGTTGCCTCAAATCCCCCATTTGCTCACACAACAAAACAATCAGATTCTTCACAGCCAGCTCAAAACTTTAAATCTGGCTGCATGGCAAATCCTCTAAGCATCCAACCAGCACCTCTTTCACAAGCAGTTCTGGATGTTATTCTGGAAGCCAGGAGGCCAAGCACCAGGAAGGCTTATTCGGACAAATGGAAAAGGTTTTGTGCCTGGAACCAAGCTAAAGGCCAAGAGACATTCAGCCTCACATGCCTCACATTCTACAGTATTTAACTGAGATGTTGCACAAAGGACTTTCTTTTTCCTCAATTAAAATCCATGCTTTGGCTATTTCAGCTCACTACAACACGGATCCACCTTTTATTTTCACATCCTCTTCTAAGACAGTTCCTCAGAGGGGCAAAAAACATTAGACCACCTAGGAGAGCTCCTCACCAACATGGGACCTCAATTTTGTTCTGGAAAAACTAACACTACCTCCCTTTGAACCAGCTTTCTCTGCAGATCTACAGTTCCTATCATGGAAGACTGCCCTGCTCCTAGCAATAACTTCAGCTAGAAGAGTCTCAGAGCTACAAGCACTAATGGCAGTGGAACCTTTCCTCATTTTTCATCAAGACAGAGTTTCTCTACGAACTAATCCTTCCTTTATGCCTAATGTGGTTTCCAGTGTAGCTTTAAATCAAACCATCCACTTACCCACCTTCTTCCCCAATCCACAGAACAAAGGTGAGAGACTCCTGCATTCCTTGGACATTCACAGGCAGCTTCGTTACTATTTGGACAAAAGTAAGGCTTTCAGAAAATCTGACCAGCTCTTTGTATCCTATGCTACAGCTTCTCAAGGGAAGGCTATTTCAAAGCAAATCATTTCTAAATGGATAGATCATTGCATACGTTTCTGCTATGCACATCATGGGAAACCAGTTCCTGCTACCATTAGATCCCACTCTACCAGGGCAACAGCTACCTCTACAGCCTTTCTCAGGGGAGTTCCAACCAAGGAAATTTTAGAAGCTGCAACTTGGAGTTCAGTACACACCTTTACCAAACACTATCACTTACCTCTTTACTCAAAGTCCAGAGCAGGCTTCGCCACTGCAATTCTGCAGGGCCTTATAGCCTCCACTAACCCTCTATGATACCTCCCCCTACCTTAGCTTTGAGATTCAACCCAAGTGTGATGACTGCAGCAGGGTAACACGATGAACATAGTACAGTTTTGTACCTACCATAAATGTAGATGTTTGAGTGTTCACCCTGCTGCAGTCCAGGTTACCACCCCCCCCCTCCATCCCCTCTGATCTACTGGCTAAATCTCTTCTATGCCTTACTGATGTATTTGCTTGTAGCTGAAGGGATTTTGTGTTTGTGCTGTGGTTACTCCTTTTGGTACTAATTTCTGACCACCTTTTTGGGGGCACCTGACATCTGGGGCAACAAAAACTGAAGAAAATGGTGTTGATTGCAATATATATATATATACCCCTGGCGCACTGATGTCAGGGAAGAGGCGACAGCATCCAACGCCGGACCAAGACTTTGGAATTCCGGCCGACAACGGGACCGCCTGATGACAGGATAACCCAAGTGTGATGACTGCAGCAGGGTGAACACTCGAACATCTACATTTATGGTAGGTACAAAACTGTACTTTCCTGACCCAGAGACTCCCCAGACTCTGGAATAGATTGCCCATACATGTCAAGCAGAGTGCCTCTTTGGCCCTTTTCAAAAGGAACCTTGATGATTGGATGGGAGAAAGAAAGTTCACGCCGGGGATCACTTCAGTTGCCCTGCTAGACAGGGGTCCAGTAAATAGTGTGGGAAGAAATAGCCAGGGAATTGTTATGGCTAGGCTTGTATAGGCCCTATGGCTGATAGCCTAGTACCAACCTATGAACCTATGAGATTTAGTACTTTGAGTTTTTAGTATTTTGAACTTTCAAGATTTTGGTTTCAGGATTTACAGCTGTCTGGGATTTTAGCCAGGTAGTCGATTGTATTTTACTTGTTGCTGTTGTATAATTTTTAGAGAGTATTTCAGTCAGGTTTGATTATTCTTCAGGAGTCTCATATTTTAATGTGGAGAATGCCAGGGTCTCCTGTTTTAAGAAGTGCAGGCAGTGTGGCACAAAACTTCTCCCCAAGACCCACATAATATGTGTGGTGCATCTTGGAGTGGGGTATTTGGATGTTTGTTGTATAGATATATAAAAGTTTTAGCTCTCATTTCCTCTTAGAAGAAATAAGTTAGTTTTAAAGGTTTACTTAAATATGAATTGACCAGGGAAAAGTAAAAAGGAAAAAGAAAATTAGAAACTGAAAATAACGCAGGAAAAAGGTACCAAAAAGAAAACCAAAAATAGTTTAATTTGGCACCCAGGTTAATTCACACAATAAGCTTCATACTCGGAAAACGGACAGAAAATAAAGACTTAATAAAGCCAAAAAAAACTTTTTATTATAAAAAGCAAATTGTTAAAAAAACACGTTAAGTGCTTTCATCCCTCAAAACATACTGGAACTTCATCAGAACAATTAAGGTATCAACCTAACCTCTGTTATACAAACTAATCAACTAATTGTTCAATTAATTCAGTTTAAGACAAAACAATACTGTTTCTTAAAAATACATTGATCCTTTGTTATAAAACATACTGCTATTTAAGTAAATAAGACAATTTCCATCACAGAACTTTAATATTAAACTAAGGCTGAAAATATAAAATGTGAAAAACTTTTTTATGTATAAAATAATGCATTATTTAAAATCCAGTGCTGTCTTCTTAAGAACAGGTAAAAGTGAAGCATTTTCATTGATCCCTGGTGGAGTATTAGACTGTAATTTAGTAATTCAAGAAAACTCTGTCATTTCTATTACATTTTAATTAATGCATTATTTTATACATAAAAGAAAAGTTTTTCACATTTTATATTTTTGGCCTTAAGTTTAATATTAAAGTTCTGTGATGGAGTTCATCTATTTATTTAAGTGGCAGTATGTTTTATAACAAAGGGTCAGTGTCTTTTTAAGAAACTGTATTGTTTTGTCCTAATTAAATTAATTGAATAATTAATGGATTATTTTGTATAAAAGAGGTTAGGTTGATATCTTGATTATTCTGAAGTCCCAGTATGCTTTGAGGGATGAAAGTGCTTAACGTGTTTTTTAACAATTTGTTTTTTATAATAAAAGGGTTTTTTAGCTTTATTAAGTCTTTATTTTCTGTCCGTTTTTCAGTTATGGAGCTTATTGTGTGAATTAACCTGGGTGCCAAGTTAAACTATTTTTGGTTTTCTTTTTGGTGCCTTTTTCCAGCATTATTTTCAGTTTATTAGTTTTTTGGTACGTTTGGGAAGGGGTTTCACATGGCCAATACTCGAATATGATTTGTAAGCAGTCCGGTGAGCAGCATTGGAATTAGCTTCCTTTTTCAGTACTAGTGGTTTGTCTGGCAGTCACCCTTATGGATTGTAATAAAGCTACAGGAATTGCATATAGTGAAAAAACTTTTTTGTTACAAGATAATTCATTAAACTATACAAATAAGACTGAAGGGGATCTCACCCCACTGGCGGCGATGCTTTCACAATAAGTGGACACCTTGGATTGAAAAATCGAGGAACTACAAATCCCACAATTCACAAAGACTACCAGAAGGATGGAAGCTACAATGGCCCAAGCAAGGCTGGCCAGTCAGGGGGACTTTACACACGTGAATTCATCTGAAGCGAACATCCCCTTGCTATTTCAGGAAAATGAAGGAATTAGAACATAAGCTCCATAAGGTGTGCAACTTACAGTGTGATGACTTGTTTCTGAGAGAAAGTCTCAAGAACAAGCATGTACCTAAGGGGCTCAGACTGTATAAGTTTCCAAATGGAATATCACGTGGGGAACCTGAGATAGATCAACTTTTTACTTTGATGGTTTTGGGTTTAATTTAATGCAGTTTATCATTAAGTGTAATGACAGACATATAAACAAATTGTTTAGTGATTTAGAGAAATTAAATAAGATTCTTAAAGACTTATTTGAATTCAGTGTTAATAAATATGACAGTATCTTTACTAAGGCTAAGAAAAATATTAAATTCAATCTTAATCACAAACGTAAGAACATGATGATGACAGTCAGGATTATTTGGCTAGGAAGGTGTATCCTGTTCCCAAATCTTATTATGTAGATACACATCAAGGACCAAGCACAATACATTTTGTTAATGAACAAGGGAGCGGGGACAATGTTTATTTTGAGTCCCAAAATAATTCCCAGCAGGAATATGAAACAGAATATGGGGAACAATATGACAATCAATATGATAATCAGTTCCCACCCTCTTAGAAGATCTGAACAGTTGGAGAATAAAAATAGGCAACATTTTTTTTTATCCCAGAACCCACAATCAAAACAAATGAGAGGCAAGGCCAGGGGGAGAATGTGGAGGAAGTAGTAATGAGAAGTAGTTCACCTTCCAATCCAGAAAGAAGTATTATTACAGCATGTGATGGTACATTGAATTCTTTTCAAGGGTTTAATATGTTCAACTACACACATCTAGAAATTTATGAAACTTTTTTTACCCTTTTTAAAAAGGTATTTAAATTTGTTCCCTCATTTGTAGTTAGAGTTAGTGGATATAGTTACCGAATTAAAATTATTTACTCTGAAGTTAAATTTCCAATTAATGTTCAAAGAACAAACAGCCCTTGTGAATGGCAATACTAAAGGAACATTAAGGAGAAGGAGTTGTTTTAATCCCCCACTGCACCCTTTAATACAGGCTTTTGAGAATATTTGCGGCTGATGTACAATCTACTCTTTCAGGTTTATATTTTAATAAAAACAATAG
The DNA here is from genome assembly GCF_019279795.1 of Protopterus annectens. Classification (NCBI taxonomy): domain Eukaryota; kingdom Metazoa; phylum Chordata; order Ceratodontiformes; family Protopteridae; genus Protopterus; species Protopterus annectens. The sequence goes on from NC_056729.1 coordinate 1,521,504,251, forward strand.
GAAAATATTTAATTTGACCAAAAAGGAGTTCAAGCTGATGCAGGAACTTAGACAAGATGAAACTCTTTGAATCATGAAGCCTGATAAGGGTGGAGGTATAATGATTTATAATAAGATGGATTATGTTAATTCATTATTTAATGTTTTCTCTGACAAAACTAAATATCAGATATCTTCTAGGAATGTGGTGTTTTTAGCTCACAAAAAAATACAATTGTTGTTAAAAGATGCACTTTTACAGGGTGTCATCTCCGAAGAACTATTTCATTTTTTAAAGGTTGGCCATCCATTGATCCCAGTGGCATTTGGTGTACCAAAAATGCACAAGAATATACAACATCCACCATTTAGAGTCATTGTATCTGCTAATGGTAGTCCAACCCATCCCCTAGGCGTTTTTATCGATAGGCTTCTCAAAGGTACATTGGAACCGGTACAATATCTTTTGAAGGATTCTTGGGATTTTTTGACTAAAATTAATGAGTTGGTATTCATATAGTTGTTGTTTCTCTGCAATAGATATAATGTATTTGTTTACATCTATCCCCCATGAGGAGGGTTTAGAACTGTTCCACAAAGCAATTAGGGTTCTTATGTGCTTTAGTGACACAATGGTCATTTTTATTATGATAGCTATGGAGTTTATGTTAACAAACAACTACTTTAAGCAAATCAAAGGGATGGTGATAGGTGCTAGTTGCACCCCCCGCATATGCAAATATAGTGCTTTATGCCTGAAAATCCAAACATATTTTGTTAAAAATATTCTTCACTTTGGTTAGCGTATTTTCAATTTTTGGATGATATTTTGTTTTATCGAAGGAGACAACTGAACAACTATTAGTTTTTGTAGAACATTTGAATAGTGTGTGTCCATATTTCAAGTTCACTTCCACGGTGTCGGAAACTTCTATAAACTAGTTAGATGTAACACTATATAAAGACACCTCTAATGGGTTATTCAGTTCTAAGATATTTAGGAAAGCAACATTTTCAAACAACTATTCGGATTGTAAAAGTTATCATCCTAAGCATACTAAAAGAAACATTTTTAAAGGCCAGCTGGTGAGGGTGGCCAGAATATGTTCAGATCTAACTAACTTTAACTTAGAGCTGGAGAAAATTAGTAGAATGTTTGAAAACAGAGGTTACCCCTTAGATTTGCTTTGTTCAATTAAGGTTGAGGTTTTGTCAGGTTGGGGGACTAAGAATAAACCTCTCTTAGGTAACAAAAACTCTTTAGATACTATAAAAATGAACCAACCATATTGGTGGTATGTTTATACCTTTTGGAGATGGTGAGAAAGATATCAGAACTATTATTTCTAAGAATTGGACTATTTGTAGAGGTAACCCTGACATTTTGAATGTTCTTGGCAAAGAACCTACTTTGTGTTTAAGACTGGAAAAAAAAATTAAGCATCTTTTTGAACATTCATGTCATCCTTCAAAATTGACATTTAAAGGTACAACTGAATGTGGTATGTGTAAGCAATGTCCCTATATCTTAGACACAGACATTTCTTTGAAAAATAATGGTTATAAAGTCAAGTTAGTTAGAGGTAATTGTAATACAAAAGGGTTGGTATATATATCTCTGTATGTGAAATGTGTGGTAGTTAATATGTAGGTAAAACAGAGAGAATGCTTAAGACTAGAATGCATGAACACTTATACGCAGTTTCTAAGGGTAACATTAATAATTCTTTGTATAAGCATACCTTACAGTGCTTGGGTTTCACCAAATTTAAGTTTGGAATTTTAAAAATGGTTCCATATAATCCAAGGGGAAGGTGGTGGGAATTTAAGAGTTTTTATTGGATTACTAAGTTACAGTCTAATACTCCACCAGGGATCAATGATACCTGTTCTTAAGAAGAGAGCACTGGATTTTAAATAATGCATTATTTTATACATAAAACAGTTTTTCACATTTTATATTTTCAGCCTTAGTTTAATATTAAACGTCTGTGATGGAATTTGTCTGTTATTTATTTAAATGGCAGTATGATTTATTTAAATGGCAGTATGTTTTATAACAAAGGGTCAATGTTTTTTTAACAAACAGTATTTTGTCTTAATTGAATTATTTGAATAATTAGTGGATTATTTTGTATAAAAGAGGTTAAGTTGATAATCTTGACTGTTCTGATGAAGTCCCAGTATGTTTTGAGGGACGAAAGCGCTTAACGTGTTTTTTAACAATTTTTTTTTTTTTATAATAAAAGGGTTTTTTGACTTTATTAAGTCTTTATTTTATTTCCATTTTTTTGAGTATGGAGCTTATTGTGTGAAAAAGAAAATAAGGACAGGAAAACCAACAAGGCAGATCGTCCAAAGAAGAAAAAAGAAGAGAGGATGGTGGATGATTGGGACACACCAGTTTTGGAGAAACTCTTTCTGACAAAGATACTTAGAATATCTGTTATGGTCTTACCTTGTCTAGAACCTTCTTGTTGACTTTCATTCCAGGTCAGGTCCAAGTCTTCTGGTACCAGAGACAGATTAGGGAGATTCTCCTTCAAGCAAGTGCTATCTTGTTTTTTTTTTTTTGGCTGTCAATGGTTATTTCATTCCATTTCTCCATGGTCCCCCCAGAGCCTCACTCAACTGTGTTGGGACAAAGTTATGTCAGCATTTGTGAAAGCTTAGATACAGTACTGTGTCATCTTGTCCCCTTCCATGTCCAGTTTAGCACAAGAAAAAACTGAAACCACCTTCAATACTGTTCCCCCTTTGGGCTCTGTTTTAGCTCCAGTAGCTCTGAAGCTGTTGCGGCAGTTCATGCCAAAGATGTTCTTCGTGTTTCACTGTTGCAGACATAACTGTAGGGTGCTCCTGCCGGCAGGCAGCCCGAGGTCGGCCAGAATCCCAAAGTCTGGGTCCGGCTTCGGCTGTACAAGCTAGTACCCTGACGTCAGTACGCTTTGGTACATAGCCCTCAGCCGACGCCATCTTCTCCAGTCTTTCTTGCCATGCGGTGGAAAGCAGCTCGCAAGTCGTTGGTTGGCGATTTTCGAACAGCGTATTTTGTTGTTGTCGGTCCGAAGTTCTTACTTCTCTTCTCAAAGCTAAGTACCCCATTGGGGAATCTTTTTCTTGTTCCTCCGATGTCAGAAAAAGTTAATAATTGTATAACGTGTGGGAAACAAATACCTCATAAAGATTTCCACTCTTACTGTCTACCTTGCTTAGGCCCTGACCACGACGTTTCTTGTTGTCGGCTCTGTGCCAGGTTCAACTCTCGTACTATCAAGCGCAGGTACGATTGGGCTTTAAATTATTTTGGCAGACGCTTCAATTATAGAATGTCGTCGGACACTACCGGAATTCAAAGAAGCGCAAAGACAAAGACAGGCCTCCGAGGTCCAAACAGGACTCGTTGCAGCTGGAGCCAGCGTCCGGTTCGGCTGTCGTCAGTGAGGCGCTTTTGCAGCCCCTGTCGTCTGCCACTTCTGAACCGATGGCCGATACGGACTCCCATGGGGAGCCATCAAGGCCCACTATTTTAACTGCTGCAGGACCTTCGGACGTCGCTCCTTCAGATGGGTCCGGAACCGCTGTGCAGGTACCGGCTTCTGAGGGGTTTTCAGGCCTACTCACATCACTATTTCAAAGGCAAAGACAAAGACTCCTGTTAAGTCTAAAGTTCCTGCTCAAGCTGCTTCTGAATCTACTCCCAGGACACAGAAGCAATTATTAAAGATGGCTGAAGATTTGCTTACAATGATTAGGGGTTCTCACCCCCCTCCTGAGAAAAGGCCTCGACAGGATGTTACTCTGGATTCCTCTGACCAGGCTTCTGTATCTTCTGTTTCTTCCTCAGATCAGGACTATTCCTTTCCTCCTTATGAGGATTCGGATGCTGAGGACTCTTTACCCTCGGCCTCTCCGCCTGAGGATTTCTCTTTTGGGGAAACCTTGCATGAGATGAGGGAACATTTTCATTGGGAAGGACAGGAGTATTCTGCTTCCAAGAAGAGGCTTAGGGAATTTCTTTTTCTTCCTCAACATAGGCCTTTAGCTATCCCTCCTGTTTTGGACATTGTAGATGATGCTTTTTCTGAGGCTAATTTGAATCCTGATTCCATGCCTCCTGCTCCTTCTAAGCCTGATAGATTTTATAGGGTTCCTGACTCTCATTTATTCTTATTTAAAAACCCTTCTGCCGATCCTGAAACTATTTCTCAGGGCTCTAAGGCTGCTACTTCTAAAAATCCTATTCCCTCTGAGAAGGATTCTCGTGCTTTAGACAGGTGGGGAAAAAAGGTATATACTTCTGCTACCCTGTCTGTAAGGGCTTTAAATTGCCAGTTTCATATGTTTAAGTATCAGCAATTTCTTTTGTCTGTTTTAAAGCAAAAGCTTGCTTCCCTTCCTGCATGTGCAGAGGATAAGGAACTTCAGGATGTCTTGCATGCTACTGAACAAGTGAACAAACATAGTTTACATTGTGGCTTTGATGCTTTGGATGCTTCTTGCAGGGCTGCAGCCTCTGGTACTGTTATCAGGAGACATGCCTGGCTTCATGAACAAAGTTTACCTGAACAGGTTAAGGCTAAGTTATTAGATGCCCCTGTTCAGCATGATGTTCTTTTTGGATCCAAGGCTGAGGAAGTTATTAAAAAGATGGAAGAAAAGGCAAAGTCTATGCAGACTGTGAAAGATTTCTTGCAAGTTCAGCCTCCTAGATTTTCCAGGAATTGGCCCTCTAAAAATTGGTCCTTTCCCACGTCTGGCAGGCCTCAAAGGGGAAGATATAGACGCTCCAGAGGTCGTGGTCAAGGTCAGGCCTCTTACAGATCTAGACAATGGACTGCTTCCTCACCTAGAAGGGGAGAAGACAGATCCCAATCTCAAAGAAAGCAAACTCAATGACTCTCTCGGTTGGGCTACAGGACCCCTTCACCTGGAGGCCCCTCTCGGAGGAAAACTGTCTCTTTTTTACAGAAATTGGACTCATATTACCCAGGACAGATGGGTATTGGACATGATTTTAAAGGGTTACAAATTCCACTTTCACACTTTGCCAAGGGCTCACGGTTGGCCAGATCTGCCAAAACTTCAATGGTCAGAGGCCTTAAATCAAGTGGATGCTCTTCTGGCCATGAGGGCCATAGAGCCTGTTCCACTCTCGGAGATGGGAAAAGGTTTTTATTCAAGACTGTTTCTGGTTCCAAGAAAACAAAACTCATGGAGACCTGTTCTGGACCTTTCTGTGTTAAACACCTTTTTGGAAATTCCAAAATTCAAGATGCTTACTCTGCAGCAACTAATTCCAATGCTCTCTCAGGACGCCTGGATGGTGACATTGGACTTAAAGGAAGCCTACTTACACATTCCCATCAGGCAGGAACGCAGGAAATTCCTCAGGTTCAAGGCAGGTTCGAGGCACTTTCAATTCTCTGTACTGCCCTTTGGTTTATCTACTGCCCAGAGTCTTTCCCAAGTGCCTGGCACCAGTAGTGGCTTACTGCAGACTTCAGGGGATCCAGATTTACCCCTATTTGGACGACTGCCTTATTCAGGCAGACAGCAAAGATCTTCTACTTCAACATCTGGACTTTGTTCAACGTCTTCTCCTCCTACTGGGATTCTCAGTGAACACGAAAAAGTCACATTTAATCCCTTCTCAACAAATGGTATTCTTGGGAGCCCTCTTAAATACAACCTTACAAAGGGCCTTCCTCACTCCAGAAAAACAAACTCAGCTGGCTTCTACTTTCAGCACCTTGGCAACTCTATCTCAGCTCACTGCAAGGAAATTCCTGCAGGCTCTGGGCTACATGGCTTCCTGCATTCTGTTGATTCCAAACGCAAGGCTTCATATGAGAAAGCTTCAATGGTATCTGAAAAGTGTATGGTCACAGCATTACCACGATCTGGATATTCTGATTCCTCTGATCCCCTGCCTTCAGAGGGAGTTCCTCTGGTGGTCCAGGGTATGCGCTTTAAACGAAGGGAAGCCTTTTCGTCTACCTCAACCTACTCAAATCCTAACCACGGACGCCTCGGATTATGCCTGGGGAGCACACTTTCTAGACAATTGCCAGCAGGGAACATGGACAAAGGACCATCTTCACTGGCACATCAATCTGAAGGAAATGTTGGCAGTTCAAAATGCCCTTCTAGCCTTCAAGAACCTTTTGCAACCAGGGCCTCTGCTAATTCGCACAGACAACACCACGGTCATGTGGTACATCAACAAGCAGGGGGGTTCTCATTCGTACCCCCTTTGCAGACTAGCTATGACTTTATGGGACACAGCTCTAAATTTGAATCTGCATCTCCAGGCTCAATTCATTCCAGGGGAACAGAATCTCTTAGCAGACAGCCTGAGCAGAAACATTTCAGATCCTCACGAATGGATGCTAGACACCAACTTATTCAACAGGATTACTGCAGTTTGGGGATGTCCCCAGATAGATCTGTTTGCATCCCATCTCAATCATCAGCTGCCTTGCTTTTGCACCAGGTCCTTCCACAAAACAGCTTGGAGAGTGGATGCCCTGTCCTTCAGCTGGAGAAGCCTTTCAGGATATGCCTTCCCTCCTCTTCCTCTACTACCTCGGGTATTACTGAAGATAAAACAGGATAAGCCCAAGTTCCTTATCTTGATTACTCCAAATTGGCCTCGACAGTTTTGGTATACAACTCTAAAGCACCTGTTCTTGGGGCCTCCTTGGATTCTCCCTCTGAACCCTTCGCTTCTGTCCCAGCATCAGGGTCAGTTACTACATTCCAATCTCAAGACCCTTTGCCTGGCAGCTTGGCTCTTCAAAGGAATTTGATTTCCTCTAGTCTTCCCAAACAAGTTTTGAATGTTCTTCTGGAAGCTAGACGGCCTAGCACTAGGAAATCCTATGCCTCTAAATGGAAGAGGTTTTGTATTTGGATGCAGGACCGAGGCTCGGATCCTCTGGTACCTGATCTCTCTTCTATTTTGCTTTACCTTTCGGAACTTTTATCCAAAGGACTTTCCTTTTCTTCCATTAAGATTCATGCTTCTGCAATTTCTGCTCATTTCAGTTCTGATCCTCCTGTTTTTTCTCATCCTTTGGTGAAGCAATTCTTGAGAGGGGCTAAAAATTTGCGGCCTCCCAGGACCCCTCCTGTCCCTGCCTGGGATCTTAATTATGTTTTAGAAAAACTTAATTTGCCTCCTTTTGAGCCTGCTGCATCTTCAGATATTAAGTTTTTATCTTGGAAAACTGTTCTTTTATTAGCATTGACCTCTGCCAGAAGGGTCTCAGAGTTGCAAGCTCTCATGGCTGTGGAACCATACCTTAATTTCCATCAGGACAGAGTATCCTTGAGGACCAATCCTACTTTCATGCCTAAGGTGATTGCGAAAGTGGCTTTGAATCAGACAATTCACCTTCCTACTTTCTTTCCAAATCCTCAAAATAAAGGGGAAAGGATTTTGCATTCATTAGATGTGCACAGACAGTTACGATTTTACCTGGACAAGACTAAAGAGTTCAGAAAGTCTAATCAATTGTTTGTTTCTTTTGCCTCCAGTTCTCTTGGAAAACCTATTTCTAAACAAACTATTTCCAAATGGATTGCTTATGGAATCAGATTTTGTTACACTCATCATGGGAAACAGTTTCCAGGTACCATTAGAAGTCATTCTACTAGAGCAGCTGCCACGTCTACAGCTTTCCTCAGAGGAGTCCCTACCAAGGATATCTTGGAAGCTGCCACTTGGAGTTCTGTGCATACTTTTTCCAAGCACTACAATCTCCCTCTGTTTTCTAAGACCAGGGCAGGCTTTGCCTCTGCTGTTTTGCAGGGTATTCTTGCCTCCCCTTCTTCTATCTAAAGCCTCCTCCCCTTTTACACTGCTTTGGGATTCCACCCTACAGTTATGACTGCAACAGTGAAACACGAAGAACATAGTACAGTTGTGTACACCTACCATAAATGTAGATGTTCGAGTGTCTTCACTGTTGCAGTCGGGGTTTCCCTCCCTCCTATCCCCTCTTTTTTTCTCCCTTTTCCTTTTTTGTGGTGTATTTGTGTTTCCTTGTTGGATTCATTTTTGTTTTGTTGGGGACTTCTGACATCTAGGGCAAGAAAGGCTGGAGAAGATGGCGTCGGCTGAGGGCTATGTACCAAAGCGTACTGACGTCAGGGTACTAGCTTGTACAGCCGACGCCGGACCCAGACTTTGAGATTCTAGCCGACCTCAGGCTGCCTGCCGGCAGGAGCACCCTACAGTTATGACTGCAACAGTGAAGACACTCGAACATCTACATTTATGGTAGGTGTACACAACTGTACTTTCTTGGCACTAAAGAATATTTCAGCTTCAGTGTCAGTGCTCTCTGCATCTCTGGAGGAAGCCATACTGCACTAGACCCAAGAGGCTTGGTAATGAGTCTAAAATGATGACTCCAGTCCCTATCTTGTTGGGGCTGTTGTCAATTGTGATGCTGTCAGCTTTCGATCCTTCAGTGCCAAAATCCTTTTTGGTGACCTTGGCACTAGAGGTGCCTCTACCAACAGTCAGCGTCAGTACAGATCCTTTGATACTAGTTCCTATATATTTGTTGTTGACAGCTTCTGGCCCAAATACCTTGACTGTCAGATTGACTCAAAGGAGTGCTGAGGCTATCTTCATGCAAGAGCAGGCATAGTTCCCCCAGCGGTCACTGTGGAAACTGAAACTTTCTGCTGCATGTTGATCAGCCCCCCACTGCCCCATCTTTACTGGACAGAGGACTGTCTAAGCAAGGATTGCTGAAGTCTGGGGTGCCCTCTTCACAGGAGAGTTTCGATGAGACCCCCTGGGAGGAGACAGTGCAAGAGGAAGTACTTGGATGGGTCTGTATCACATTACTGAATCCACAAAAGGTCGAATACCTCTTAATCGACCCCTATTTGTCGAACGTGAATCCATAAAACAATCCCTACTGCAAAAATATTTTTCACTGTAAGTACCATGTTGGCCAACCTACTGACTACAATAAAAACAGCAAAATGTAAAACCCACCCTGGTGGGGAGCTGCACCCCCACACACACCCCTTAACTAAATATGCCAAATCTGAGATTGCACTGCAGTGGAGAAAAGGGCAAATTCCCGATGATGGCCCACTGACTATTGTGGAAACGATCATTGGATAGATTCAGAGTTCTACAAATAGCGGTCAATGAACAGGCATTTGACTTTTTGTGGTTTTGGCAATCTGATATAGACCCACTTGAACACATATCTCCCTCCTTAGGCACTGATCTTGATGAAGGAGTAGCCCTCATCCTTTCCAGAGGCACAACATTTGGTGAGATCTTAGAAATGATGAGGCAGAGAGGATCCTGGTCTGTTGACCCCACCTCCCAAGAGGAAGAAATCTTGCAAGAGGCAAGTGGCCTGGGTAATGTTGTTCCTTGACAAACTCGTTGATGTGGCATGCTTCATAGTGTGGAGAGCACTGACTGCAGATGAGCCCATCCCAAGAAAGCTAGACAAAATGTTCTGGATCCCCAAAAACAGACAATACTGAAGCAAAGATCTACTTGTTAATTCCATAATGGTGTTAGCAGCCTCCCAATGTGAAGTCCCAGAAGATGCATGGGCTGTTCATCCTCCTAATAGAGAGTTATGGATGATGGATAGGTCAGAAAACAGGTTTATGTATCAAGCACTTTCAGTCAGAGCAGTGAATTACAGTGCATATGATTAACTTTCAGAGGGACTTGGCTAACAAAAATATAGAAATTTACTCTGAAGTAACTGATCGCTGACAATCTGATGACACAGCTTGAGACCCAAGTGACAGCCTCATCCTTCAGATGAGACATTACACCATGTCCCCATTTGATTGAGTTTTTTGTAGCTCATATGGAAGTAAAAGATTCCATAGCACCCACTGAAAAGAGTAGGGGTAGTTCCCTTGATGCCCTGGCCAAATTTTCCCTAGTGGTAAAGGTAGCACCTCTGGTCTCTCCTGGAAGGAGACTACTAGCCTATATTGGGACCACCCCAGTCAACAAAGGATAAATAAAATAAAAATAAAACTATCAACTCTGTTTCATTGCTGGCTGTGCACTTACTATATAATTTTATTTATTTATTTTTACAATTTTTTTAATTTCCTAATTGGACTGGTCTGTTGACCCCTTTTACCCCCACCTGGGTACAAACGTACAGTAGATAACATGACAAATGGTAGTAAAACTTACAACTCATATAGGCAGGGAGAGAGAGAGATTTACAATATATATTTTTGTGTGTGAAAAATAAGCATATATTGAAATTAAATAATGCTGTGGATGAAACAGCTATAGGGTCTGGTTCAGGCATTGTAATGCATCTGCTGGCCAGGCTGCACCTTATGGACTTTGTAGAGCATTCTAAGGCAGCATTCATTGGTGCTTGACAGGTTTTCCTTGTTGGGCCAAACTGTTAAAAGAAGAGAGACTGTTGCAGTGTGAGCAAGAAGGCAGAATCATCACAGCTGTTTGGATTTTCACCCCCTCAAAGGTCATTCCAGAGAACTAAACAAGGTGCAATAACCATATGTTTTTGTAAATCCAGACCGTCTCAGTGCAGAGAGTAGTATGACAGTGGATCCCATGTTAGAAGGAAAGCCTCTTCTAACAGCCATGCTAGAGGCAGTGGTGTCTGCAACAAGGGTTTATGAGATCCTTTCAGGAATTCTGACATAATGAACTTTGATGGCTTTGCCAACTGTCCCATTCTGAAAGCAGTTGATAGATATTTTTCCCTGCATCCATCTACATAGCAGGCCATCATGCAGGACAAATGGATAATGGAAATCATATCCAGGACTATTCCATATCATTTTTAAGTGCCTAATTATCTGTTGTCTCATCTTCACTAGTACTATTCCATCAGAAGAAAGTGGCACAACAGGAAGTGTACAGCCTTCTACAAAAAACAGCCATCCAAGAGGTCCCATCAGAACAGAGAAGGTCCATATTTTACTTGTGCTACTTCTTAGTGCCCAAAAAGACTGAGGATTTCAGACAGATTCTTGGCCTTGGTCATTTGAATCAATACATGAAGAAAGAGTAATGTCAGGTGGTCACAATGCAGTGTTCAGACCTTGATTACAAGTCAGAGACTAGATGTGCTGTTTGGATCTCCTGTATGTGTACCTCCAGATTACAGTAGCAAAGTCATCCAGGAGATTACTATGCTTAAAGGTGGTAGACAATCCTTATCAATTCAGAGCTTGCCATTTGGCTTCACCACAAACCCCAGGGTGTTCATCTAATACATCTCTCCATTTGCAGCCCATACAAGCCTGTTGGTGGTAAGAATCTTTCTTTACCTGGACAACTAGCTCATTGTATCATGGAAGGACCTGTCACAGCAAGACAATATTTGCACCACCTTTTCATATCCTTGGGGATCATGGTCAATCTATCAAAGTCTTAACTGGATCCTTCACAATCCCTATTCTTTATCAGGTACCAATTGGATACATTGAGCCATGAAGCCAGACTACCATCAGACAGGATATCCGCCATTCAGACAGTCTTAGACCTGTCAAACAATCAAATTTCTATGGCAGCTGCAGTTCTCAAGGTACTACATTTTATGGACACTTCATGTCGGCCTGTCCTACATGCAAATTCTTATATACCTTTTCCATTCCCAATTGTAACCAAATTTCAACAGAAAGCAAAAATGCACAGAGCCATTCTCATAGCTCAGTTCTTGCCTCTCCAGATTTAGTTCCCCCTGTTGTGACCTCAACTAAAGAGAAGACCCCTTCTCTTTCCTCGGTGCCCTCTTCTGCTATTAAAGCAGCCTCACCCAGACATTCAATCATTTCCCCAGTTCCACTGATGGCAAGAGATACTTCATTTTCTTACAAAGTGGTCAACTTGACCACTCCTTTACAGAAACCCTCTGCTAGGAAGATTTATAAAAGAAAATGGAAAAAAGTGTTCTATTTGGGCTGCTCATCACAAGATAGCTCTCTTTTCTGGTCCTTTAGCTCAAGTGCTAAAATTTCTAGTGGAACTGCTCAAGAAAGGAGCTGCTTAGTACTCAGTGAAAGTTCATCTAGCAGCCACATCCCTGTTTCACTAAGGTTTCAATTCTTCATCCTTAGCATCACGCAATTTATGTAAAGCCTCTTTGAAAGGATCACACAATTTATGTAAAGCCTTTTTGAAATGAGATCTTTTCTTAAGTCTGTACCACTCTTAACTCACCCTTTTCCCCATGGAACTTTGTACAAGTTTCTTTAGAACAAAGTTTATCTCCCTTTGAGCCACCTGGATGAAGTGATATTAAGCTTCCGTCGTGGAAAACGCTTCCTGTAGCTATTACTTCTGCCAAACATGTGTCAGACCTTCAAGCTTTATCCTTCAAATTCTTTTAAGCTAGTTTTCCTAAAGATGTGGTAATATTGAAAACAAATCCTAACTTAATGCCCAATGTAGCCACAGAGGCAAATCTAAAGCAATCCATTCATCTATCATTTTTTTTAGGTAGGTACTAGGCTATCTGCCCGAAGGCATTTATAAGCCTAGCCAGAATGTGTTGGCTTTCGCCACCCCCTTAGATTAGTTCCCTGTGCCTCTGTCCAGCAGAGCCACTGAAGTGATCCATGAGGTAAACTTTCTGTTTCCCATCCACTCGTCAAGATTTCTTTTGAAGAATGTTAGCGAGGAGCTCTGCCTAATGTAGACTGGGATCTTGTTCCAAAGCATGGGAAGTCTCTGGGACAGGAATCTATCCCTCCAGCATGTCCTATTTATTGTTGTGGTGAGGTTTAGATCCCTAGAGCGTGTGGCTCACGGGGATAAGGTTTTCTTTAGGTGGAACATGTTCATCAATTCTGGGTTGGACATGGCCCTGTATGTCGGGCAGAGATCACCTCTGAGTAGGCGGTATGCAACCGAGTACAGCTTTAATTTCTTCAGTCGAGCTGCATAGGGCATCTGTTTGAGGCCAGTAATCCTCTTGGTGAGGTACTTCTGTGGTCTTTCCAGCTGTTGCACGTGTCTTGTAAGGTACATCCCAAATGGGGCGTTGTACTCTATGATGGGTCTGATGACCTCTTTTGACCTGGATGCAAACCCTTTTGTGATTAAGTGGGCCACATAGAAAGATTTTCTAACCACTTTGGCAATGTGATTATCAAAGGTGAGATTACTATCTACTTGGGTCCCCAGATCCCTTATTACGTCTTCCGTATTTAGCGGGCTACCACCTATGTGGTAGTTTGTGGGTACTTTGTTTTTTCCAAAGGGGATGACTATGCGCTTTTTGGCATTTAGCTTGAGGCCATGGTTTTGACACCAGGTTTCCGTCTCAGTGAGACCCTTTTGGAGGATGTCTGTGTCAGCCGGAGAGTCAATTATAGCCCCTAGTTTGCAGTTGTCTGCAAACTTGGTCAGCTATAGTCCTCCTGTGCTTGCCTGTACCTCTGAGAAGTATATGCCGAACAGGGGGGGGGGGGTCCTAGGACTGAGCCCTGGGGAACTCCACTTGTAACCGATTTAGAGTCGGACCTAGCTCCCGCAACTCTCACCATGTAAGTTCTGTCTGTGAGCCAGTTGGCAACCCATCTTGTGATGTAGGGGTTTATGTTCAGGTTGGTGAGCTTGTCTATAATACCAGAATGGGGAATGATGTTGAAAGCCTTTGTGAGGTCAAGGTAGGCTCTGTGTACCACCTTTCCCTCATCTATAGCCTTGGTTACTGTCTCAAAGAAGTCCACCAGGTTTAGGAGGCATGATCTGCCCTTAACAAAGCCGAATTGGGTAGGGTCCAGTGTTTGGAGGTTCCTAATGTCTCTGTTAATGAGTTCCATGATGATGCGCTCCATAGCCTTGCAGACCAAGCTAGTCAAGCTTATAGGGTGATAGTTCCTGGGGTCTGTTGTGGCTCCACCTTTGTGGAACGGAATAACCGCTGCTGTCCGCCACTCTATGGGTACGTAGCCTGTGGAGAGGTTGAGTTTGAACAGTGTGTTTAGGTGAGGGGTTAGTTCGTCTTTGAGCTTGTGTAGGACGCAGCCAGGGACACCATCCGGTTCCATTGATGCTGTGTTTTTGGCTTTGAAGAGGGCTGTTTAAACCCAAGTGTCTGTGATTTCAAGGACTCTACATTCTTCTGGTATGGTTATGGGCCCTCTTGGGGGTGAGAGGGGGGTGAAGTTTGCGCTGAACCTGTCTGCCAGGATGTTGGCGATATCGGTCTGTCCAGTGTATTTTGTGCCATTCTGCACTAACTCCAAGCAGATCTGAGCATTGCCAATTAGATTCTTGACATAGCTAAAGAATGCCTTGTGGTTATCTTTGGAGTCCTTGGCAATTTTTCTTTCAAAGCTCGCCTTGGATGATTTTATGAGGGATCGTAGTTTCATGCTGATACTGATCAGGGATGTCTTCCCTTCTTGGGATTTTACTATTTTCTGTACTAGTTTCCTCCTCCTATTGTATAGCTTGTTTATGGCAGGATTCCACCAGACTGGTTTCCTTTTCTTGGAGGAGTAAGTCTTGGTTTTGTTTGGGATGCCATGATCCATGCATTCTTGTACGTGCCCATAGAATGCATTAGTAAAGAATTTTGCAGCTTGGACAGCGTTATCCTTCAGCATGGGGGCTTTGAAACTTTCCACCTTGGTCTTAAGTAATGTGAAGTTTGCTTTTGAAAAGTTTTTCACGGTAGTTTTATTGTGTGGGGGTGGGCAGGCAAATGAGATTTTATTTCTAGACAACAGTATAATTCATGAAAGATGAAAAATTACTTATCTCCTTCTCAAAATATTTGGCTTCATTACTTTTATGCTGTTGTTCCAGTAACAGAGCCCTGCCATCTAGAGTAAAAGCACAGTCTGCTCGTGCTCAGGTTATGTCTACAGCCTTTTCCTAGAACTTGCCACTTGAAGAAATGTGTGCTTCTTTTGTGTGGTCAACCTGACATTCTTTTGCCAAGCAATACAGTTTAGATATCCCATCCTGAGCTTGGGCCTCTTTGGAAGCCTCTGCACTCAAACATTTGTTGTCTTAGGCTGCCCTAGGTCTTCTGGGGATTCTGTCCTTCGACTACAGTGTCCAGGCAGATCTGACCTCAATATGTAAATTATGTACTTACCAGAATTTTAGATTAACTTAGTATTTGTCCAGCAATGGAGCACCTCACCTCCTCCAAATTGGCATATTTATCTGGATGAATCTGAAGGGACAGCAGAGACCTGAGTTAGGCTTTACTGATCTCCATGGGTATACACTGTCCTTTAGGTCATGTTTTGATTATTATGGGGAATTATGTTTGCAAGTCAGTTTATCTTGATCTGAAGTCTCACAGGAAGGCAAGGCTTATGGAATAGGAGAAGAGCTCAAGCTAGCAAATAATTGCCATGGGAAAAGATGCCAAAGGAGCCAGTCAGCAAGTTCCAGTCTCAGAGAGATTCAAAGAAAACGTTATTGTCATTTAGGAAACACAAGTGCAACCTAAACAAAATTTCGGTTATCAGCTCGTCATAAGAGTACAAAGGCAAATTAATTATAAAAAAAATAAGACATGATGTATACACAAATATTCTAATGACTAGTACACATAAAAATACTCTATTTCTAGTCAGGTAAAACTGCCCATACATATAAATCTAAAACATATGAACAAATAGTACTGTACATACAAAAATTGAAGAAAATGCAGTTTGTTAATATTGCACATGAGAAATTATTGCAATTACACTTTTAAGAGAAAGATATTGCACTTCTGTAAGAATATATTAACTATAGTGAATTAAATAATGTATTGCTTTCAGTGAAGTATTACTAGTGAGATCACGCTTGGAGGTAGGAGATGTCCAAGTTGACGTCAGAGCTTATGAGCCTTATTACTGTTGGATAGAAGCTATTCAAGGGCCTGGGGGGTGGTGGGGGGGGGGTCCTACCTCTTGCCAGATGGAAGTCTATGAAATTAGCCAAATGCTGGATATGATGTGTCTCTAAGTATTTGTTATGCCCAGTTTATGCTTTTTGTAAAAAGTTCTTGCATGGTTGGAAGATTTGTGACCATTAGCTTCTTTGCAATCCTCACCACTCTTTGAAGCTTCTTCCTTGCTCACGTAGTAGTGTTTCCATACCACACAGTAAAGTTGCAGGTAAGAATACTTTCAATAGCTCCTTTATAGAAAGTGGATAGAGCATTCAGAGGAAACTTTGCGCTTTTGAGCCTTCTCAGGAAATGCAGGCATTGGTGAGCTTCATTAATTATCTGGCCTATGTTCATGGACCAAGAGAGGTCTTCTGTGATGTGCATCAAGAGGAACTTTGTAGATTGTACTGTCTCTACCACCTCACTATTGATCTCAAGGGGGCAGTGAATGGTTGGCCTTTTTCTGAAGTCAATGATAATTTCTGTAGTTTTGTGGACATTCAGATCCAAGTTGTTATTTTTGCACCATTTGATCAGAGAACTGACTTCATTCCTGAATTCCCTCTTTTCACCCACTACAGTGGTATCGTCTGTGAATTTGATGATATGGTTATTGGGAAATTTTGCAGAACAGTCGTGGGTAAGGATGGTGAATAGTAGATGACCAAGTACTCAGGACAGATACCAGTTAAAGATAACATTCTGTTTAGTACATAACTTATGTTTTTACCAGTGTAATACTTACTGTTGTCAGCCCTGCTTATGACAGGTTTTCTTTCTTGGGCTTATCTGCCCAGGGCTGGCATTTGTGTTTCAGGGATCTTTTCTTTCAGTGTTGAATCTACTAACATTAAGATTCCCGACAGTAGGCCCTTTTTTGTTTTCTTGACTGGGCTCTTTCCACTCTGCTTTTAGCCTATGTTCAGGGGAGATCTGAGGTGGTGTTTATACTGAGTAGGGGAAATCTGACCAGTACCCTAAGTAAGATAGTGAATTCAACAAAAAATGAAGCTAAAAATATGGAAATATATTCCTTTTTTAATATTTTATGTTGATAAAAGACTACATTTAAGTATTCATACTAGTTCTACTTAAATGTACTACCCCTACTCGTTTCTTGATAAATGTCATGGGTTCATTTATATCTGCATCTGCTGCCAGATGCTGTAGCAGGTAAGACCTTTGTTTCATATCTCATCCTGACAATAGCATGTTAAGGGTGCAGCACACCCCCCTTATGTTGCACTGCAATTCCAGTATTAGAAAAATAATCTAGGCATCTGCTGTGGGAACAGAACTCGCAGTTTTCTGATTTTCCAACATCAATGGCAAGTATACAACCTGTCAAATCTCTTCCACAGGCTCTTAAGTACATTTGTATTCTCTCTTTTTTTTTCCTCTGTCATTGAAGATTCTTTTTCTCTTGTCATTGATAATTCCATCTCATTTTTTTTCATGTGTTTGCATCCCCAGAATCTGGGTATCATCTTACAGTGCATTTGCACCCATCTTGGATCTGTCTACGTAGTCTGCACAGTTACTACACTTCAGGTCAGGCCCACCAACCCAACTTAGCTTCTTACCTTTCTCATTGTCTTACACCCAAGGGGACCATAGAGTTTTCTGATTCAGAAACTTTAGAGAAGAGCCCTTCAAAGAACATGATTAAGATTACGCACTTTGAGCCAGTCTCATACCTCCCACCATTAAGAACTCTGATGATGAAAATGGGGGTTGTTCCCCTTCTCTCCAGATGATCCCAAGGTTGGTAGGATTCTTTAAATAATGCAGCAGAGGGAGTCACTATCTGACCACATCTCTCTCTACATCAGGTTGCAAAAGGCATGGTGATTCACCACTCAAACTTCTTTGTGAGGTTCTTCTTTTAACTGATATTCTTAAAGATGTCAGATTTGTATCATGGGAAAATCCTGACACTGATGTCCTTCTTTTATCAGTGTTGCAGTATTCCTTACAAAAAGGATATCCTGCAGGGGATAACCATACATCTGGCGAGCATACCGAAGCCTTGGGTCCTTCCCAGCACCATATATAAGTCGTATATCGTCCATCCGAAGAGTAAGGTACATAGTTATATACGAGCATCAGATCCTCAGAACTTCTTTGACAGGCTTTCAGGTGATCCCATTTCCAGTTCTGTTATCTCTCTTCCAATATGTGTAGTACTGCAATTGAGACTGAACTGTCTTATCCATTTGGTGAACTAAAACAAGAATTGCCAAATGATGCATTGAATGAGAAAGTATGGACCAAGGCAGTTATGTCTTTCCAGTTTTACCAGTCTCAGGCATTATCTAGCATTGCTGTACTTCATTAGTCAGGGCTGCATTTAGCACAAATAACCAGTGACACAGAGGCAACATTTTTGGATTCTACCTTTAAAGGGATCTCTAGTCTTTGGCTGTGAAGTCTCTGCACAACTGAAAGACATTTTAAAACAGGAACAGGCCCACACTGCTGTTTGTGTAAAAGTTCACCCTCCACAAAGTACCTTTTCTAGGGTACAGTGGATCCAACACTGAATATTGTTTCTGTATGGTCTACAGTGTCAGAAACAAGAGAGTGCTAGGATAATACAGCCCCTGCAGTCAAGTTTCCAGCAAAATCAAGATGGTAAAGGATGGGGCTTCCAATGATTATCAGGAACCATACTCACTCCCATGGTGGACTGCAGGAGTATTTACTCCTTACCTGACTCAGTCTGGAGGCAGTGGGAGGGAGGTTCTCTATCAATGTCCAAACATACCAAAACATCACTAAGGACATATGGATAAAAAAAATAATGTCAAGAAATAATTGAAGCTCCTCTTTCCACCCAAGCTGTGTCATTGCTCGTTTAAGATATTTCACCCTATAAAAGCAAAAACTGTTAACAAGAAAGGAGGTGCTAAAGCTCCTCAACAAGTATAACATTCCAAGATCCCAGTACACTGGAAAGGATCAAGATACTATTGCAGGTTTGTTTTGGTGCCATAGAAAACAAAGGATCTCAGGCCCATTCTGAACTGGAATGGCCTAAATGCATTTGTCCCCGTATAATCCTTTCAGATAGTAAAAGTGTATTCCATTCTTTCTTGTTTATTGAAAGGAGACTAGATGAGCTATTTGGATTTCCAAGATGCTTACCCTCACATGAAAATAACCAAGGAGGCAGTGAGGGTTTCTGTATCTTGGTGAGAGCCTGTCATTTTCAATTCATGACTCTACCATTTGTCCTCAGCTGAGACATGATGATGCTCATTTAGTTCATATCATAGTTGCAGCTCATCTAAAACTAGAGCTGCATGTTCATTACACTGATCACTACTGCAGTACCCTTAGCTGTCTGGGTTATATCCTGCATAGGATGTAACAGCCAGTCAGCTTCCATGGGTTCAAGCTGTCAGTCAGCTCAAGCTGAGCTGACTAAAAATACAGGTTTGGGTGGAAAGCCCTCCAGAGCTTTCCTGCTGCTGTAGAGTATGTGCATCTGAGGCTTTCCATTATCAACAGTCGGCTTGTGTGGTTCCTTTAGTAGACAGGTAAGTCCACTTTGGGGAAAGAAACTTCCATTATAAAACATCGAGTCTTCCAAGATTTGATCCATCTGTAGGGAGTTTCACAAGTAGACCAATTTGCCTCCTCTCAAAACAATCAGCTGGTAAGATTCGGCTCCAAGATTCCATGCAAGAATACCTGGATGACAGATGTCTTTTCTTTTCCTTGGACAGAAATGTTCCTGTATGCTGTCCACCCTTTTTCCCTGGTATCCACTGTACTTTTAAAGATTCAGAGGGAATGCCCCCCCCCCTCCCCCAGGACCATTGTGGTCACTCCCTTTTGGCCCAGGCAACTGTGGTTCTCCCTACTTTTTGAAATGCTCAGAAGCAATTACCACAAGTAAAGACTGGACCTACTCACACAAGAACAGGTATGTACACCCTGACCCAAATTGACTGCCTGGATGATAGGGTCTTAATTTGCTTCAGGCAGAAACATAGACCCACATATGCAGAGGTGCTCACATGTAACTTACCCAAACCTTAAATTCCTCTCAGACGCAGTCCTCAGAAACTCCTCATACACACAAATAAGGCAATTCCTATCACAACATATAAAGCCACATCTCATTGTTTTTCATCTACCAACCCCATAAAGTGAAACACCCCACAACACAATATTTTGGTCATAGGAGACTACATTGTGAGACATACTGATGTCCCTCTTACCAGTCTGGATGAGAAGAAGGTTACAGTTAGTTGCTTATCAGGGTCCAGGATTCACCAGATCATGCAAGCATTCAGGTCACGTACCTCTGTCATAGTCTATGTGGGCATGAATGACCTGTGAAGTACCTCCTTGGACTATATGAAGAGAGACATGATTGAGCTGTCAGAATGTGAGTCACAAGCAGGTATAACCTAGCATAGAGCAGCATTCTGCTCTCTCCAGGGATGATGCCACAATACCAACAGAAAATGATTG
Organism: Protopterus annectens; assembly: GCF_019279795.1. NCBI lineage: Eukaryota > Metazoa > Chordata > Ceratodontiformes > Protopteridae > Protopterus > Protopterus annectens. Next base: position 1,521,524,614 of record NC_056729.1, read on the forward strand.
ATTTTAACAACTGGCTTAGCTACTAGTGTCATTCTAAAGAGGTCCAATACTTGTCAGCCTGGGAGGTCATGGCTGACAGGCCATGCTTCTTTGCCAGGCATGGTCTTTGCCTGTCACCACTAGGCTTTCAGGTATTGGCCAAAACATTATCCACCCGTATAGAGCCTTTTGCAGTCATTGCCAAACAGACAAACCTTCCAGCATAGCAAAAGCTATTCAGGACATGCTAAAGGCATTACTTCTCAATGTTAGGAGTCTTAACAAGAAACTGCTAGAATTGCTCTATATCTATATCCTGGAAAATGCTGACATCTGTGCAGATGTTCATCGTGCATACAGCTGCAGTCATAACAGAAGGGTTATCCTGCCGTCAGGCGGGTCCTCGGTCGGCCGAATTCCAAAGTCTAGGTCCAGCGTCGATTGTCGTCGCTTCTTCCCTGACGTCAGTGCGTCAGGGGTATAAAAGAGGCAGCCTACGCCATTTTCTTCAGTCTTTCTTGCCGCGCGGTGCCTGAAGCAGAAGCATTTCGCAAGTGCCGGTCGACCAGCTCCTGAGATTTACGAAAGTATTTCAGCCGAAGTCTTCTTGAAAGCTAAGTACCCCGTTGGGGAAACTTTTTGCCTCAGACCGATGTCAGACAAAGTTAATAATTGCATTTCATGTGGGAAGCAAATACCGCATAAGGATTTCCACTCTTTCTGTATACCTTGCTTAGGCCCAGACCACGACGTCTCGGCCTGCCGTTTTTGTGCTAGATTCAATAAGCGCACTATTAAGCGTCGGGCGGAGTTTGCCCTTCACTTTTTTGGCAAAAAATTTAATTATATTATGTCGTCGGATACTCCGCCTCCAGTTTTGAGCTAAAAACGCAAAGATAAGAACCGACATACGAGGTCTGCACCACCTACTGAACCCACGCTAAGGCCGACTACCGGTTCTCCGGTATTCAGCGAGGCACCTACGCAGCCCCTGAGTACCGATGACAATGCATTACCGGTGTCTTCAGTACCCGAGGTCGCAGGCTCCTCGGCCCCCATTCCTACTACAGAATCCAAAGCCACTCCTGGCGGGGAAACTCAGAATTTAGACAGGCCTGCCATTTCTCAAGGGGTCTTCAGACCTTCCTCCTTCTCTATTAAAGCCTTCACTAAATCTAAAGCAGCCATGAAAACCAAAAAACAGGTTCCTCAGACCCCCTCTCAAGGCACCATGCCTAAAAAACAGATGCTTAAAATGGCTGAGGATTTGATTACTCTTATCAGGGTTTCTCATCCCCCCCTCTGACAAAAGGCCCAGATTAGAGGAAGACTACCCTTCCACAGATCAAGCTTCTATTACCTCAGAACTATCTGGGGACCAGGATTATGCCTATTCTCCATTCGAAGACTCTGATGCAGAGGAGTCTATTCCCTCGGTCTCCCCCCCGAGGACTTCTCTTTTGGGGAAACCCTGCATACATTGAGGGAACACTTTCACTGGGAAGGCCAAGATTACTCAGATTCTAAGAAAAGGCTCAGGGAATTTCTTCTGCTCCCCCAGCATAGGCCTCTGGCTATCCCTCCTGTTTTAGATATATTGGATGATGTGTACACAGAAGTCAGCCTTAATCCTGATTCTTTGCCTCCAGCTCCTGTTAAACCAGACAGGTATTACCGGGTTCCTGATTCTCACCAGTTCCTTTATAAAAGACATACTGCTGACCCAGAAACAATTTCACAGGGTCCCAAGGGAATTAAGGCTTCTACTGCTAAAAATCCATTACCTTCAGAGAGAGATTCCAGAGCTTTAGAAAGGTGGAGGAAAAAGGTGTACACCTCGGCCACCTTAACCATGAGAGCATTAAACTCTCAGTTCCATATGTTAAAGTATCAACAGTTTTTGATTTCTCAGCTGAAAAGCAAGATGACACAACCAGAACAACCAGATTTAAAAGAGTTGCAGGATTTGTTGCATGGTGCAGAGCAAGTGGGTAAACATACCTTGCAGTGTGGTTTTGATGCTGTAGAGGCCTCATGTAGAGCTGCTGTTACGGGGTCTGTTATACGTAGGCATGCTTGGCTCAAAGAGCAAACCTTACCAGATCATGTCAAAGCTATATTATTAGATGCACCTCTTCAAAAAGATGTATTGTTTGGTAGTAAAGTTGAGGAGGTGCTAAAGAAAATGGAGGAAAAAGTGAAATCAATGCAAACAGTGAAAGATTTCCTGCAGGTACAGCCTCCATGTTTCAGCAGAAACTGGCCTTCAAAAAATTGGTCCTTTCCAGCCACGGACAGACCTCAAAGGGGCAGATACAGGCGCCCAAGGGGCAGAGGGCAACCTCAAGGATCTTTCAGAGCCAGACAGTGGCAAGCACCAACTCCAAGAGGTGGAGAAGATAGATCACAGTTTTTTAGAAAACAGACACAATGACTTTCCCCTACACCTGCCAAGCAAAGCTTTAATGGCAGCACCTTTGGGCGGAAAATTGACATTATTCTCAAAAAATTGGCATATTGTTACAAAAGACAAATGGATTCTGGACATTATAGACAGAGGCTACAGGTTCCACTTTCACACACTTCCAAAAATGAGAGGCATGCCAAACCTGCCACAAAATCAAAGGGCAGAGGCACAAAAACAAGTTTCAGCTCTCATAGACATGAAAGCAATTCAAGAGGTACCTGCAAAAGAACAGGGTCAAGGGTTTTATTCCAGACTGTTCCTGGTACCGAGGAAAGACAAAGATTGGAGACCTATCTTAGATCTATCCATCCTAAACACATATCTACAGGTGCCAAAATTCAAGATGCTCACATTACAGCAGCTTCTTCCCATGCTGGGTAAGGAGTCTTGGCTGGTAACATTGGACCTCAAGGAGGCATACCTGCATGTCCCTATCAGACAAGATTGCAGAAGATACCTCAGATTTCTTGCAGGTTCAACCCATTACCAATTCTCTGCATTGCTCTTTGGCTTATCTACTGCGCCCAGAGTGTTTACGAAATGCCTGGCATCAGTAATCGCCTTCTGCAGACTACAAGGGATACAAATTTATCCATATCTGGACGACTGCCTGATCCAACCGGACAGCAAGGACATACTACTGCAGCACCTGGCATTTGTAATAAAACTGTTGAACTTCCTGGGATACACAGTCAACAAAAAGAAATCAAAACTAATACCCTCTCAACAAATAATTTTCCTGGGTGCCAGCTTGGATACAACCACCCAGATAGCCTACCTCATGCCAGACAAGCAAGGGCAACTGTCTCAATACTTCAGAAAAATGGCAACTTACACCAGGCTAACTGCAAGGAAAATCCTGCAGGCTCTGGGATTCATGGCATCTTGCATCCTACTAATCCCATGTGCAAAGCTGCATATGAGGAAACTTCAGTGGTACCTGAAAACCTTATGGTCTCAACACAGCCACAGCTTGGAAACAATTATCCCACTCATTCCATGCCTTCAAAAGGAATTTTTGTGGTGGACTCAAGCTTGCCAAAGAAACACAGGTCTTCCTTTCTGTGTACCTCAAGCAACTCAAATCATCACAACAGATGCCTCAGACTACGCCTGGGGAGCACACATGACAGATCAGTGCATTCTGGGAAAATGGACCCGAAAAGAGAAGCACCTCCATATCAACCAAAAGGAAATGCTAGCCGTGCAAAAGGCTATTATGACCTTCAAAGACCTACTGCATCCAGGCCAGCTATTGATAAGGACAGACAACACCACAGTGATGTGGTACATAAACAAACAGGGGGGAACTCATTCATACCCCCTGTGCAGGCAAGCCATGACCCTATAGAACACAGCACTAGAATTGCAAATTCAACTGCAGGCACAATTCCTGCCAGGGAAGGAAAACACACTGGCAGACAACCTAAGCAGAAATATGACAGATCCACACGAATGGAAATTGCATCCTCAACTTTTCACAAAGATAACTCAGGCATGGGGACAGCCAGACATAGATCTCTTTGCTACCCACAGAAATTGCCAGTTGAAAAAATTTTGTTCAAGGACCTATCATCCACAGGCCTGGAAAGTGGACGCACTTTCCTTCAATTGGACAACAATGACAGTCTATGCCTTCCCGCCTCTTCCTCTGCTGCCCAAAGTTCTATTAAAAGCCAGAGCAGAGAGGCCGAAAATGATTCTCACCGCTCCAGACTGACCAAGACAACACTGGTATCCGCTCCTGAGGAGCCTGACACATTCCCCACCATGGATCCTACCTCTAGTCCCTCTTCTGTTGTCCCAGCACAACTACAAAACCCTTCACAGCCATCTCAGAACTCTAAATCTAGCTGCATGGAGAATTCCTTGATTTCCCAACAGTTTCTCCTCTCCAAGGAGGTGCAGGATGTCATCTTGGAGGCCAGAAGACCTTCTACTAGAAAGGCTTACTCCACCAAATGGAAACGATTTTGTGCCTGGAATCTAGAAAAGGGACAGAATCATTGGATAATAAATATACCTCAAATTTTACAGTACCTAGCTGAGATGTTAAACAATGGACTTTCCTTCTCCTCCATCAAGATCCACGCTTCAGACATTTCTGCACAATACAACACAGATCCTCCATTATTCTCTCACCCTCTCTTAAGGCAGTTCCTCAGAGGGGCAAAGAATTTAAAACCCCCAAGGAAACTACCAGTCCCTGCTTGGGACCTCAACTACGTATTGGAAAAGCTGACCCTTCCTCCCTTCGAGCCAGATTCTTCAACAGAGTTACAGTACTTGTCATGGAAAACAGCCTTTCTTCTGGCTATCACCTCAGCACGCAGGGTTTTGGAGCTACAGGCCCTCATGGCTGTGCAACCATTCATCATTTTCCATCAGGACAGAGTTTCCTTATGAACCAATCCTACCTTTATGCCAAAGGTAGTATCCAGTGTAGCTTTGAATTAGACTATCCACTTGCCTACCTTTTATCCTAATCCACAAAACAAAGGAGAAAGCCTACTACATTCCTTAGACATTCACAGACAACTACGTTACTACTTGGACAGAACAAAGCCATTCAGGAAATCTGAGCAACTCTTTGTGTCCTATGCTGCAGGTGCTCAGGGAAAGGCTATTTCCAAATAGACAATTTCAAAATGGATAGCCCACTGCATACGCTTTTGTTACTCTTTTCGTGGAAAAACTGTGCCTGCATGCATCAAATCCCACTCCACCAGAGCCACAGCTACCTCTGCAGCCTTCCTCAGGGGGGTCCCTACCAAGGACATTTTGGAAGCAGCCACCTTTCTCCAAGCACTATCACCTCCCACTATACTCAAAATCTAGAGCGGGCTTTGCCACAGCAGTCCTGCAGGGCATCCTAGCCCCTCCTAGTTCCACTTAGTGCCTACTACCCTTACTTAGCTTTGGGATTCTACCCATCTGTTATGCCTGCAGCTGTATGCACGATGAACATAGTACAGTTTTGTACCTACCATAAATGTAGATGTTCGAGTGCTCATACAGCTGCAGTCCAGGTTTCCCTCCCTCCAACCCCTCTTAGGACAGGCCTTATGACAAACACTTTTCATATAACCTTTTTGGGGTATTCTTTTATGGTGTATTTGCTTGCAACTACTGTTTTTGATTTATCAACATTACATCTTTGCATAACATTATGTTTGCCTTCCTTCTGGGGGCACCTGACATCTGGGGCAAGAAAAACTGAAGAAAATGGCGTCGGCTGCCTCTTTTATACCCCTGATGCACTGACGTCAGGGAAGAAGCGATGACAACTGACGCCGGACCTAGACTTTGGAATTCGGCCGACCGAGGACCCGCCTGACGGCAGGATAACCCTTCTGTTATGACTGCAGCTGTATGAGCACTCGAACATCTACATTTATGGTAGGTACAAAACTGTACTTTAATGAAACATGGTTCAAAGCCACTGGAAGCACTCTGGCTGTGTATGGCTATAAAGCCTTTCATATGTTCTGACCATACCTCTCAACCTGGAAACATCAAAAATCCGGACAAGGCCCATGAAAAATAGGTACAAATCTGTATGCTGATTAACATCTAATTTGCATACATAATTATATAACCCCACCCACTCCAGTGGAGTTGTGGGATACCAACTTTTGAACGCAAATTGAAGAACAGACAACCAAAACATGGCACCAGAGTCCCCTGCAGCCATTCCAGTGTCCCGTTACCTGGCTATTTTGCCCCATTTACCATAAACACTAATGTATGCATACTGCTTTACTTCTACAATGATTTGAATTTTATTTTTACATTTTACAGCACAACAATGCAGAAACACTAAAAGACATCATCTGGTAAACAAAGCAATACTGTCTCACAATGAAAATAGGCCTGACATTAAACTTTGCCCTTGAAACTCACATTCATTGAAACAGCATTGAAACCCACACCACATCCAAAGAAAATGCATCTGTCCAGTGGTGGATAAAGATTACCTTTGGGCTGTTTTCAAATCATTGGCCCCTTGCACACAAAACAAGAAACATACATGTGTTCTTTTCTTTATACACCTTCCTGACTTTATTAAATTATATTCCTTGTATAATACAACACATATGTTAGATCGCATTTTAAATTTATTGTTTGAACATTTTACCAATAATCTGTACTGTAGGCAATGAAACAAAACACATGAACCAATAATGACAAAACTGCCCAATTCAGAACTTTTCCATCAGAAAAGTCTGCTTCCACACCCACTCTAAATAGAATGGCAGTAGTGTAAGCCATAGGCATCTTGCACAGCATCTCGTACTTATTTTCAATTTCATTTTTTTTGTGGGGGGGGGACAAAAGGTCAAAAACCAGGGACACATTTTAAACATTGCTTGTATAATGTTGTAAAGTTGCTAGAATAAAATGTTGTGCTACCATCATGCATTTCACTGGCAGGTTTTGAACCCAGGACTCTATGCACTACATTTAGGGTTGCCACCTTTTCAAATGCCGAAAGTGGGACATTTTCGGGACACACATCAGATTTTGCAGGCCGACACATACCCACGGTCAGTACAAAGGATAGAACTTAACTTTTTTTCCTAAATAAAAAGCTTATTCTTGTAGCAGTTTAGTTGCTTATTATGTTTCTTGTAACAGTTAGGTATTTTAGATACAGAAATAACTATTTTATGCAACTATTACATAAAATATGGGACATAATTATGTCCTACAATCTCAGGACATTTGCCCTTTTTAATATTTTTTGTCAGGACACGACTGCCCAAAGAGGGACTGTCCCTCTCAAAGTGGGACAGGTGGTAACCCTAACTACATTCAGAACATACCACTATATCCCACATCAGCAGCTGCTTGAAAAATAGGAAGACTGAGCCATCATTTAGTGAATTCATTTCTCACTTATCTACATAGCTCTTAACCTCAACACAAAAAACATGGACAAACAACAATGCCAATAATGGGGGAATACAAATTCAGTTCTCACTCACCAACTTTTAACACAAAAACAATAAGGGAATACAAATTGTGTGCTCACTTATCATAGCTCTAAACTCTTAGCACAAAAAAAAATGATGTTCTTACTTATCATAGCTCTCAACACTTAGTACAAAAAAAAAATCTGGACAAAGCTCAGAACATAACTTCCAACTGTTAGAGAAAAAAATGTTCTCACTTCTCATCATAGCTCTCAACTCACTCAGAAATGGTGGTGGCTAGGGATAGTAGGCTCTTTTTACCCTGTACTAAAGGTACAGGGTTTGAGCCTGAATACCTCTAGCCCCCAAGTGTATTATATGGGGGCATTTTCTCACACACACACACACACCTTCAATTAAGTAGAGAATTGCTGCCAGGCTGCATACACCTTAAAAGCTCATAAGACACAGTGGTTTCAGCTTAACAGAATGCAAGCAAAGTCCATTTTTCTCACAAAGACCTTCAATTAGCTTAACAGATTTGCTGACAGTAAAATGCACACACCTTCAATTAAAGAATTGCTGCCAGAGACTGCACAGATACCTTCAATGCACATTATAATACACAAAGGTTTCAGCTTAACGGTTTTGTTGCCAGACTGCCATGCTTTTGAGAAGTATTGCCGTAAAGCAAAGTAAAACAGCTACAGAGTGACTGCCATTTCTCTCACACATACCTTCATTTCAGCACACACCGATTAAGTAAAGTGCTGTTAGACTGCACACACCTTCAATGCTCATAAGACACGCAATGGATTAAACTTAGCAAAATGCAAGCAAAGTCCATTTCCCTCGCACATACCTTCAATTAATTAGCTTAACAGATTTTCTGCCAGTAAAATGCAAACACACCTTCAACTAACTAAAGAATTGCTAGCACCTTCAATGCACGTAAGACACAAGAGTTTTCACTAGCTTAACAGATTTGCTGCCAGACTGCTTTAGAGAAGGGCTGCTGTTAGCTGAACAGAGAATGCATTTGCAGGCAAAGTAAAATAGATGCAGAGACTCTTTACTCACACTCACACATAACATTGAAAGCTGCAGTCAGTTTCACACACGCTTTCCTTACCTATCTTTCTTGATTCTCCTGAACAAAACCAGAGCTGCTGCAGATAATCCGTGTGCCATTCCCGCTTGCATTTCCATCCATTAGAAGAGTGCTGTTCCCACTAAAATTTGTAGCCAGGCTATCCGGAAATGATGTGTGAGCTCTGAGCTCAATTCCGACTGGCTGGTAGCCCTGAAAGAGCTGACGTCATCGCTCTTGTGATGACAGCGCGAAAATCAAAAAATGAAAAAAAAAAAACAAAGGGAAAAAATCAGAAATGAAGGGGTGCCACTCCGGAATCGTGGTACCCCTTCATTTGGACCCCAAAACTCAGTAAAAAACGAGTAAATCGGTATGGTTGGGAGGTATGGTTCTGACCATCTACTGAACATGAAAGAGCAAAAGGCATATGCATATCTATCTACATAAAGGATAAGCACACCTCAAGACTGGTCAAACAATATAACATTTTTTGAGCTGCTCTACACCCATCTAACCAAGGGAAGAATACACTACCATATTCTGATAACTTCTTAGTTAAATTCTTAGTTTTAGCACTTGAATTTGCTTATTCGTGATCAACACTTGTTCAGAACTTGCAAGCACTAAATAACCTGCTAATTACTACAGCACTCAACCTTCCTCATTACCTAGAGGAAAACAGTTTTGGTACTTACTTTCCTCACTTGCTTAGAGAAAAACAGCTCTTGTACTCACTTTCCTCACTTATCTAGAGGAAAATAGTTTTTTTATTCAGGCATGTCCAAGGGTCAGCTCCCAGTGTTCTCTCCTGTCTATCTAATGAATCTGGGCATCTTGGGGCAATGTAGAAATTGCCTCATGTACACAGACAACCCTGTCCTCCTACCACCCAACACTACAACCTGTGAGAGATGCACTTATCTAGCCAAACTGGAGGTAAAGCTCTCTCCAATCAGGACTGAACTTGACAGTCAAGAGGAGAAGGTAAACACTTGCACCACACCACACTCATCACATAGTCTCACTAAATCTACACCTCCAAAATCCACACATAGATACACAAAAACATTCACAGAGGCTCTCAATAATAATCTGCTCAAGCAGCAGAGACCTCCAAAGCAGAAATGCAAGCAGCCCCCACCCACCAACACAACCCAAATGACATATAGCCCACAGACTCAGTGTGCCACTCAACCACAGCTATTAAGGCAAAACAACGTACCCAACACGCTAGTCATAGGTGACTCTATAGTCAGACACACTGATGTCCCACTCACCAAGCTAAACAAGGAGAAGGTTACTGTCAGCTGCCTGTCGGGTGCCAGGATCCGCCATATAACCCCTGCACTACCAGGCTATAATTCATACCACACTTTCGGCCATGTGACCTGGACTGGAATACCAAAGGCGGAGGTGTGTCTATATTCATTAAGGATATCCACACCTCCAGGCTAGTTGCTCAGCATAATGCAGTCGAGGTTATCCAAGTGCAACTAACTCTGGGCAAAACTGCAATCCAAATTGTAGCTTGCTACAGATCACCCACCGTGCCCCAGGATTCCCACTCCTCTTTTCTTGATGTACTGGAAAATATTAGGGTTCAACCAAACACCCTAATAATGGGCAATTTCAACTGCCCCACCATTAACTGGGAAAAATACTCATGTACCAACTCCTTCGCTCAATGCTTTCTGGAATTCATAAGCTAAAATGCCCTGGATCAACTTATCCACACCCCCACCAGGGGCAACAATATTTTAGATCTAGTCATTACTAACATGAGTGACCAATGCTCCACACCTGAAGTCAATGCCTCATTGGTCCGATCTGACCATAAGCTAATTACCCTAGATATCCACATCCTGCCCCCACCCCCCATTAAGGAAGCATGGTAAAAAAATTCTCCAAAGCCATGCTTCTTAAGACAGAAGTGGTGAACTTCATGACACCCATGCAGATGGACAATACAGTTACGACTACTGAATCCTACACAATTGCACTTTATAGGCACTTACATGAGTGCATGGATCGTGCTATCCCAAACAGAACCAAGATGCTATCCTCCAAAAAAAGGAAGCCAATCTGGTTGTCCCCTGCCATAAACAAATTGTACAACAGAAGAAAGAAACTGTTGCAAAAGAGAGTAAAATCCCACGAGTGGAGGAGCTCCCTGGTCAGCCTCAGTAAGAAGCTGTGATCCCTGATAAAATCCTCCAAAGCTAGTTACGAAAACAAAATCACCACTAATTCTAAAGACAACCACAAAGCATTCTATAGCAATGTCAAGAATCTCAATGGCAACACTCAGATCTGCTCTGAGGTACAGCACAATGGCACTAAATATACAGACCCAACTGATATTGCCAACATCCTGGCAGATAGGTTCAGTGCTAACTTTACCCCCCTCTCACCCCCTAAAGAGCCCATCTCTATACCGGAAGAATGCAAAGTTCCTGTAATCACAGCTGCACAAGTAAAAACCACACTCTCCAAAGCCAAGAACACAGCATCCATGGGACCAGACAACATCCCAGGCTGCGTTCTACACGAACTACAGAACGAACTGGCACCCCACCTAAGTACCATGTTCAATCATAGCCTAACCTCAAGCTTTGTGCCTGCTGAATGGCGCACAGCAACGGTTATCCCACTCCATAAGGGGGGGGGGCCACCATGGACCCCAGGAACTACCGCCCCATTAGCCTGACAAGCCTGGTCTGCAAGGCCATGGAACATATCATCATGGAACTTTTTAACAAAGACATTGGTAATCTCCAAACTCTGGACTCCACCCAGTTCGGGTTTGTAAAAGGCAGATCATGTCTCCTAAACCGGATAGACTTCTTTGAAGCAGTCACCAAAGCTGTAGACAAGGGTAAGGTGGTTCACACAGCCTATCTAGATCCTGCCAAGGCTTTCATCACCATCCCCCACTCTGGAATTATAGATAAACTCACTAAACTAGGTATAAATCCCTATGTCACAAGATGGGTTGCCAACTGGCTCACTGACAGAACCCACACTGTGAAAGTAGCAGACTCCAAATCTGACTTCAGACCAGTGATAAGTGGAGTACCACACTTCTCTGAAGTACAGGCTAACACAGAAGGTCTTTGGCTAATGAAGTTCGCAGATGACTACAAACTAGGAGCCATAATTGAAACTCCTAACGATGTGGACATCCTACAAAAGGGCTTCACTGAGACAGATGCCTGGTGTCAAAGCCATGGCCTCAGGCTCAATGCTAAAAAGTGCATTGTCATCCCCTTTGGTAAAAACTCTGTACCTATGAAATACAACATAGGCGGTAGTATACTTAACACTGAAAGTGTGATAAGAGACCTTGAGACACAGGTGGACAGTAGTCTCTCCTTTGATAATCACATCGCCACAGTAGTCAGGAAATCCTTCTACATGACACACCTCATCACAAAAGGTTTCTCATCCAGAAAAAAAGGAGGTCATTATTCCCCTCTACTCATCACTCATTAGACCCATTATAGAATACAATGCCCCTTTTTGTATGTACCTCACAAGACATCTACAACAACTGGAAAGGCCGCAGAAATACCTCACAAAGAGGATTACCGGCCTCAAACAGATGCCCTACGCAGACCATCTCAAAAAAACTCCAACTTTACTCCGTCGCATATCGCCTACTCAGAGGTGATCTCTGCCTAACATACAAAGCTATGTCAAACCCAGAGCTGTTGGACATGCTCTACTTAAAGAAATCCCAATCCTTCCGAGCTACACGCTCTAGGGACCTAAACCTTGTCACCACAATAAACAAAACATGCCAGGGGGATAGATTCCTGTCCCAGAGACTTCCCATACTCTGGAATAAACTACCTATCTATATCAAACAAAGCTCCTCATTAGCACTCTTCAAGAAAAATCTTGATGATTGGATGGGAAATAGGAAATTCACCCCGGTGATCCCCTGTGTAGCTCTGCTCGACAGTGGCACAGGAAAATAGTTTTCTTGGGTGGCAAAAGCCAGGGTACCTTTTTGGCTGGGCTTGTATAGGTCCCAGGGTCGATAGCCTAGTACCTACCTATGAACCACAGGTCCCCCACCATAAACCAGGAAACCCATATATCATACCTGAAGTTCTCACCATCCAACCCAATACTATACTCGTGGGTGATTTTAATTACCCCTCTATTAACTGGGAGGCATACATGACCACTAACATACAGGCCCAAAGATTTCTTGACTTTGTAAACTCAAATGCTATGGAGCAGCTAGAATGCACCCCCACTAGGGATACAAATATCCCAGACCTGCTCTCACAAATATGGGTGAATGCAGCCTCCCCCCATGTGTGATGCCTTCACAAACTGGTCTCCTTGAAATAAAGGTAAAACTAGCACCGCCTCTCTCCAAAAACTTTAAGAACTTTTCTAAGGCAAACTACCTGCTATTACGTGACTGCATGGCTAGTTTCCAAGCTCCCCCAAATCCAAAAAATACAGAAGCCTATGCAGAAGCAAACAGAAAAGCCATGTGCAGCCATATAAAGAAATATACAGAAACGTCAGCAATGGACTGAAATAAACCAAGGTCAAAATGGAGAAACAAGCCACTCTAGAGGACCCCTGGTATTAATAGGTTTTAGGAAGAGGGAATCTGCATAACGGAACAAAAAGTCCCTCATTAGTCTAAACAAGTGAATCAGGGAACTAGTCAAGAGACTGAAAGCAGACTTTGAGGCAAGAATAGTCTCCAAAGCTAAAGATAACCATAAGGACATTTTTCCGTTATGTCTGCAGTCTTAAGGACAGCACCCAGCAATGTGCAGAATTAGTTGTGGACAGCATCACCTATAGTCAGCCAGAATATATAGCAAATCTGTTGGCTAATAAAGGCAGCTCATATTTCACCTCCCCCTCACCCCCAGTTCTCCCCCAACAAATACCCTCTACCACACCCCTGCCAATTATCAGTAAAGAACAGGTTGCCACTGTGCTCTCTAAAGCTAAAAACACGGCTTCATTGGGGCCTGCCGATATATCAGGTTGCCTCTTAAACAACTTGAATCAAGACCTGCCAGGCCCATAAGGATCTCTGTTTAGCCACAGCCTGCAGATTGGCTTTGTCCCGAAAGAGTGGAGGAGAGCAACAGTCATCCCTCTGCACAAACAGCATCAACTGACCCAGATGATTACAGACCAATAAGTTTGTCTCATCTTCTAAGGCAATGATAAGAATAAGCATGTACCTGATAAATAAGACATCGGAAACCTCCAAACACTTGAACAATCCCAATTTGGCTTTGGCAAGGGCAGGTCATGCCTGCTAAATCTGGTGGACTTTTTTGAAAAAGTCACTAGGGCCATGAATGAATGTAAAACCAATGCATACCCCACCTACCTTGACCTGACCAAGGTATTTGACACAATCCTACACTCTGAAAAAACTAAAAGGAAAACACAGCCAAGCTAGATTTTCCACTGTGTGATTCCTTAAAACTTCTTGCATTAAAGGTAATATGGGATATATGCAAATGATCCCTTAAGGACATGAGGTGTTTCAGCTATATGGCAGTTCTGAATGCCCATGACTTTTTTCCTTTTTAAGTCTGTTATGGGCAAATTCAGGCTAATAAAAGCCAAGAGGAATGGAGCTTGGCTGTATTGGCTTTAATCTGTCCATGGATGCCACATGGATGACATTAGCCTTCAAGATTTCGTAATGTCAGTTGCATTTAGTGGCCTCAGCATTCTGGCCACTTTTCCTATCCATTTTAGATATTATAAGCCCGTTGCTCCCAGCTTGACTTTTGACTGATAACCAAATTTTGCAAAAAGCTGTTGAACTGGGAAATTATTTTCAGATGCAGACTCCTCAATTTACATTTACACAGATGCTGCTTCCTTATGGTGGTGGGTGGGTCATTTCAGTTGGCATATTCAGTAGACATGGACATCTGTAGAGTCACTTTTGCATTAAAGTTCTAGAAAGGAGAGCAGTCCTTCCATTCTCTTCCAAGTTTCCAGGGCTGTCTGCCAAAAGGAATGTTCCCTCTCCAGTTGGTTTATATGGCTGGTCTGTTGCACTGGAAAACAGAGGGAGCTGTTTTTCACTTTATCAAGAGACTATGAGGTTGTGGCAGTAGTCTATCAATTCTTATTACTTCCTGGTAGTGATGTCCATATTTGTGGAGATCAGTGCTGTGGTGGACTTACTCACACCTTGCCTTCTAATGCCTCTTGTAGTTATTCACCCAGTCTGTCTCACACAAGATATTCCATCTCTGGGATACTCCAGTGTGTGTGACCTCTTTGCTTCTTCATCCACTTCCAGATGTCACAACTACTACTTCCTGATTCCCTTTTTGGGAGGTCAGGCAAAGATATCTTAGCCTCCTTTAACCCCCCCCCCATTTCCTGTAATAGAAAATTGTCAAGCTTTTTGAATCCAAAGAGATTTTTAAATGTCCAATGTCCTTTATTAGGCCAGAGACTTGTTTTTCTCTGCAATGCCTTTTCCTCCTTCAAATTCCAACCAGAGCCTTCTAAATATCACATTTTCACCTTTATGTCACACCAAGTCCATTCATTGAAGTTGACTACTTGGTCTTTCCACATCTGATCACAACTAAGGGTTCAGTCTTTTGTAAGAAAACAGGTTTCATTATCACCTCCAAATGCATTCATATGCTGTTCTTTTGACTCAAAAGTTTCACAAGTGTTCTTACCCCAGTGTTAAATTGTATTTAACAACAACAGGTCACAGACAAAACTGCATATTAATAATTGCTGACAGTTTTATTGAAACCAGCCGACCAAGCACTACTCTGACATTATAAAGATTTTCTTTATAACACAGATATAATTGTCAGACACGCTACACTTCTCAGCTAACTCGGATTAATCAACTGTCTGCCAGAAAGGTCTTTACAACCACTTTTATAGTTTCAAAACTTTGTCCTTGATGAAAACATTTCTTTCCCATGTTGAAGTCTTCTTTGTCTCTATCCATATCTCATTTCAGGGAAAACCAGGTCTCAGCAGGCTGGAATGTTCTCTCAGAAATGTTCTTTCATTCATAGTATAGTCTGTAACTTTTTCTGCTGTGGTAGCCTTGCTCATCCAGAGAAAAACATTTCTCAGCATGTCGAAATGTTCTTTCTTTGATAGGATATTTGTAACTTTTCTGTTGTTAGTCATTTCCCTTTAGCTTGAATATCTGTGTACATTCTACTGTTTAGGATGCAGGCAGTCCCCAGGTTGCAGACATCCAGCATGCTGAAAACTCATGTTATGAACAGGCTGCCTCAATGTCAGAAATAATGTGAAAAAAAATAAAAACCCTTAAAGTTGCCCAAATCTGTGTGTGTGAGATCGAGAGAGTGAGAGCGATGCATGAGTGAATCCATGTGTGAATGAGGAAGTGATTGTATGTGTGAGAGATTGGGACAGTGAGAGTGATGTGTGAGTGAATGTATGTATGAATGAGGAAGTGGCTGTGTGTGTGAGAACGATGTGTGAGTGAAAGCATGTATGAATGAAGAAGAGGCTGTGTGTGTGAGAGAGTGAAGAGTGACAGCAAATGAGTGATCCCCTGGCAGCAGTTAAGAGGTGGGTGGTTGCATAAGGGGAGGGTGTTGGTTATGGAATAGGTAAAGTAGGGTTAAGAGTGTGTGTGTGTGTGTGTGTGTGTGTGTGTGTGTGTGTGTGTGTGTGTGTGTGTGTGTGTATCAGAGGACTTGATATTCCACCCATACCTCTCAATCTCTTACAGCAAGAAGGGGACAATGGCCCAAAAATAGGGACACTTTTTAAATATTTCTCTTACAAACCTAAAAGTTGATAGAACAGGTTTTGGATTATCATGAATTTTCTGCCCTTTATTAAGAGTGAAACTCAAATGACTGCCATTATTTACTGACTACAACCCTCAATGATTTGCTATAAAAACACAATTTTATGAGAAACAGACCAAAAATAAGAGATAAAAATCTGTACAGTTGAGAGGTATGGGTTTGTTTACCTCTCCTATTAGCTCAAGGAATCTGGATAAGCCTAAAATGAACAGGTGACAAAGGCTCGCAGTAGGAGCATATTTTAAATGATTTGTTTTCTGTGTGTGTCATACTTCTAAACCTTTTAGAGCAAGAACTCTGGAAAAGCCATAAATAAAAGTGGGATAAATGCCCAAAATAGGGGCAATTTTAATAAATATTGCTCTTACAAACTTAGAAAGTTGATAGAATAACAGGTTTTTCATTAGCATGAATTTTCTGAAGGGTATGATTCTGAAACTAAAATGTTATTATTTTCTAACCAGTATTTAATGAATCGCCACTACTTTTCCTAGATGACCACAATTTTATGAAAAATGGACCAAAACTATGAGGCAACAATCTGGACATTCTGCGAAAATCTGTACAGTTGAGAGGTGTGAGTGTGTGTGTGTGTGTGTGTGTGTGTGTGTGTGTGTGTGTGTGTGTGTGTGTGTGTGTGTGTGTGTGTGTGTAAGTCCTCATAAACACTGCATTTAATAACAAGATGCCTTAAACCAGCTATGTCGATAGGACGTAAGGAAGCATAGCTACAGCATACAGTACTATATTTAAGATTTGTTTTTAATAGGAAATGTTTCTAAACTGTTTTATATGCAAAGAAAAGTAAAATAAATACTAGACTGAGGCAAACATTTGACTGAGTTACATTTAATAAGAACCATATGTACGTGTTTTGACTTGCATACAAATTTGACTTAAGGACAGACTGAAAAACGGATCTCGTCCTTAACCTGGGAACTGCCTGTATTTCAATAAGCCTCTATTTTAATGCCATTTGTTACAAAAACATTCAGAAGTATTTTCTGTTTGGGCTGCTGGCGATAGATTCTTTTTTTCTGCTTCCGCTCTAGCCCTTTCACATTTATCAAGGATTTTTGACTATGGTCTTAATTTACTGTTTTGTGTAAGAGTTTATTTGGTAGCCATTTCTAATGTTCATTTTGATCTGGGCTGAGCTTCTCTGAAAACGTTTAAACCACATTTCTGAGGTACTTTTCAGCCCAGGACTTGTATTAAAGATGCTGTTCCTTCTTTAGACATTTATTGTATGCTTAAAAAAGGCTTACCCTTTGGCATCTGAAACTGCAGCCTCTGATATTCTTATGTTCTTGACCAGGAAGATCCTCTTTTTACGGGTTACTTCAGCTAAAAGGCTCTTACCACAGAAGTGAGCCTAACTTAGTCTGTTAGTCTGTCTATGTTTCTCACTGTGTACACTAACCATAGCAAATATTTTCTGCCTTGTATGGAATTCCTTAGGCAGCTCTGTTATTAAATGGAGAGAGCAAAATTCTTCTTTAGGGACAATCAGTTATTTATCTCCTTTGCAAAATCTGAATTGAGCAAAAAATTTAAAAATATTCCATTTCCAGGTTAGCCAGTTGCATCAACTTATCTCATAAAATTGGGGGGGCTCTACCTGCAACTCGTAGAGGTCAGTCTTTTAGGTTAGGGACTATCTACACAGCCTTTTCTTGTAATAGCAGAATAGATGGCATTTAGGCAGCAACATCTTGGTCTTTTACTTTGACTGTTTTGCAAGGCACTGCAATCTAAATCTTGCCTTCAGGCATAGCTCTTCTTTTGGGCTGATATTATCAAGGGTATATTCCTATGAGAGTGAGCAATCAGGAAGATTATCTAGTGAGTGTATCATAAAGGTTAGCTAAGATGAATCTCCTCTTATCAAGTAAGAAAAGATATGCACTTATCATAATGACAGAAATGTGAGTAAAGGGCCCGTTTTCTGTCTTCCTCCTTCGCATGTGGCATTATTGCATGTCTTTTTCCCGTTCT
This sequence comes from Protopterus annectens, assembly GCF_019279795.1. Lineage (NCBI taxonomy): Eukaryota > Metazoa > Chordata > Ceratodontiformes > Protopteridae > Protopterus > Protopterus annectens. The sequence continues at coordinate 1,521,542,899 of NC_056729.1, forward strand.
GATTATATTCATAGGTTCATAGGTTCATAGGTTGGTACTAGGCTATCAGCCCTAGGGCCTATACAAGCCTAGCCATAACAATTCCCTGGCTATTTCTTCCCACATTATTTACTTTCCTGGACCCCTGTCTAGCAGGGCGACTGACGTGATCCCTGGGGTGAATTTCCTTTCTCCCATCCAATCGTCAAGGTTCCTCTTGAAGAGGTCCAAAGAGGCACTGTGCTTGACATGTATGGGCAATCTATTCCAGAGTCTGGGGAGTCTCTGGGTCAGGAACCTATCCCTCCAGCATGTTTTGTTTATTGTGATGACAAGGTTTAGATCCCTGGGCGTGTAGCTCTGAGGGATTGGGATTTCTTTAAGTGTAGCATGTCCAACAGCTCTGGGTTTGACATGGCCTTGTATGTTAAGCAGAGATCTCCTCTGAGTAGGCGATATGCGACAGAGTATAGCTGGTGTTCTTAAGGCGGTCAGTGTAGGGCATCTGCTTTAGGCCTGTGATTCTTTTAGTGAGGTATTTCTGAGGCCTTTCCAGTTGTTGCAGATGTCTTGAGAGGTACATACCAAATGGGGCATTGTATTCTATAATGGGTCTAATGAGGGATGAATACAGTGGGACAATGACCTCCTTTTTTCTGGATGAAAAGCCCTTCGTGATGAGGTGTGCCACATAGAAGGATTTCCTGACTGTTGTGGCGATGTGGTTATCGAAGGTGAGACCACTGTCCACCTGTGTCCCTAAGTCTCTTATCACACTTTTTGTGTTTAGTGTACTGCCATCTATATGGTAATTCATGGATACATGTTTTTTCCCAAAGGGGATAACAATACATTTCTTGGCATTGAGCTTGAGCCCATGGCTCTGGCACCAAGCATCTGTTTCTGTAAGGCCCTTTTGTAGAGTATCCACATCATTTGGGGATTCAATAATGGCTCCCAGTTTGCAGTCATCTGCAAAATTTGTTAGCCAGAGTCCCTTAGTGTTGATCTGTACTTCAGAGAAGTAGGTGCCAAACAAGAGCGGCCCCAGGACTGAACCCTGAGGTACTCCACTTGTCACTTGTCTGGAGCTGGATTTGGAGTCGGCTACTTTTACAGTGTGGGTTCTATCAGTAAGCCATTTAGCAACCCATTGGGTGACATAGGGATTAATGCCCAACTTAGTAAGTTTATCTATGATTCCAGAGTGGGGGATGGTGTCAAAGGCCTTGGCAAGGTCTAGATAGGCTGTGTGGACCACCTTACCCTTGTCCATGGCTCTTGTTTTTATGACCTTCATTCTAATTTTATAACTGTAGAGTGAAGGATGCATATTTTTAATGCAGTTCTAACTCATGTGGTGATTCTTACAGCTTTATGATTGTAGTTATGCAGTTTTCACTTGTGCATAATACCACAGGCTACAGAGTAGTCTGCAGCAGGGGGTTAGGGCCCTGCAGGCAAATGTTACTTTCATAAACCAGCCCCCGTCTCTTTATCATAACCAAGTCTAAAGGCACTGAACTTGAGTTAAGGAGAAAAATCCCTTAATAGTGACCCTAGTTCATGAAGTAAACTTTTGGATGACCCTTTCCTTTTGTGTAATAGCAGCTCCAAGTCTTCACATGTTTTACTTGAATGATGTTCTTATTCAGAATGAGTCCAAAAGTAGTTGTTGGTCCACTTAATCTTAGTGATCCAGCTTCTTGAGTCCATTGGACTTGCAGAGAATAAGAAAAGTCAACCATGAACCTTATAGGTGCATAGGTAGTTACTAGGCATGCAGTCAATGAGACCACTGAGGAGTCTAGTCCAGTTTTCCTAAATATCTTAAACAGAGTTGCACAGGAGATGAATGATTACCAAAGGAATGAAATCTGGATTATAGGAGGCAACTTGTTAGCAGTTCATAGCCTTGATTGTTTGATAAACTGTCTGCTAAATGAAAAATTGTCTCTGGGGCTATCCAAGATGCAAGTCAAAGGAAAATGTGTTTTTTAAAAAAGAAAGGCTGTATAACATGATGTCCACATTTCGGTGGCCATTGCTGCTGTTCAAGTTGTTGATCAAACTGTTGCTGACTGCTTTAGGTGATATTTTGGTCAGCATTTTGATTGTGAAAAATGCCAGACATCATATAAGGAACTGTCAGAATTACTTGAGAAGTCTGTTGGATAAGTTGGAGTATCATATTGATTAATAAAATATGTTGATTCCAACCTTTAGCTAAAGAACTCACTTGATGGATGCTCTGTGCTCATTAATACTCCACCTGTACATTTCCAGCTCCATTTCCTCCTAATGTCATTTTAATGAAAGATGCCTCACTTGTGGAGTGAGATGGGAGACCGCCTATTGTCAGTTCAGGGAACTTTGTCCTCACCTCAGATGACACAGCACATTAAAATGAAAGTGATGTTGGCTCAGGCCTTCAAAAATTGTTTTCCTGGATGTTAATGAGGAACACAATAGCAATGGGATACATAATTATGCAAGGTAATGCTGGTGGCACATTATATCTCATGGATGGTGCAAATTTCGAAGTTAGCACTATCTTTCCACATTCACTTACTGATGCTGCATAAGCCTAGACAAAGTAATGTTCGGTTAGATTGACTGACTATTTCCCCATATTCATCTAGACTATGAGAGGAAGCTCACTACAGCAGCATTCTACCTTAAATCTCTGATTAGGATATCTAAATGGATCAGTGCTTGGTTGCTAGCATTTTGAACTTAACAGCAAAATGCTTATCTGGTAGAAAGGAATACCTTCAGTAAACATTTCCTGTAGTAGCCCTGGTTCAAAGAATCATTTTAAAAGCAAGTCTGACTCCATCAGATTTGGGGTGCACCACACTAGCTGGGACATCCACGATACTCCATCTTGTATGGAGAGTGGAAGACTGCCTTCAACTTCATCTCCATATCAAGAAATATCTTTCATTTAGCTGCTTAGATGGCTGCTTGTAGTCTAACCTGCACTCATATCAGCTGAAGTAATGGATGGTGAAGTTGTAATTCCTAATGCAGATCTTTTTTTCTGTAACATATGTTTTAGAGTCCAGCAAGAAACAAGGAAAGATCATTTGCCATAATGGGTGAGATTTTCTTTCTGGTACATTTACCTTAGTCTTAAGGGGTCTTATACAGGAATTTCAAGTATTCTTTATGACTTGTTTTGCTTATTTAATGCTGTTCTTTTCTGTTTGTTCAATAGTCTGTTATTTTGCCTTGTCAGCTTGCGTAGTCATAGTGTCTCATCCTAAATTCAAGTTGTTTCTTATAGAATGTTTAATTTTTATCTTTATAAGAATATAGTGCTTCTTTGCTGGGACATGAACTTTATTTTGGAAATAATTCCTCTCTCAAAAATCCTGGAGCATTACATGCGTACTCAAACCCTTCAATGTGTACTCGGCTCTAATCACCTCTCACTTATCCATCATGATTTCTGCCAGCAATAGCACCACTACTGTTCTGCTATCCTTTCTAGAGAATGTCAACCAACATTAGATGGCAAAGAGGTATCAGCTATTTTTTGGACCTCTCCAAGGCATTCAGTACTGTTCTATACCCAAAACTTATTCAAAACATAGCAGGGCATAACATATCTCAGAAAAAAAAATATTTTGTTTCAAGAGCTACCTAAGTAATCACATCTCAGTAGTAAGGTCCTCCCACCCTCTGTAGGTGTTCCTCAAGAGTTCATTCTAGGATACTTACTATTCAGTAAATACATAATAAATAAGATTTACATTGTCACACATGCATTCACTATGATTCAATATGCAGATGATGTTACAATCATTTACTGTGCCCCCTCCTTGATACAGCTACAAACCATTACTCGGAATCCCACTCAGTGGTAGAACAGTGGATAGATCATACATTACTAGGCTATCGAGACGGAGGTCATTTTTTAGCATAGCCATTCCAACCCAATGTAATACCGTAGAGGTACTAGTCAATACCCAAGATTGCATTTAGTGATGCCCAACTTACATTTAATTCTAACAAAAAATTACCCCACTAAACTAAAGATTTTCCTCTCTAAAACCAATTTCAGAAACTCAAATAGTTTTAATAATTACTCGTCTCAAAACATAAACCTCGACCTGGTTTCCAACACCAAGTTGCTTGGTGTAACAATTGACGATGACCTCAAGTTTGATATTCACATGCATACATAATGTCATAAATAAAAGTCACTAAGGTTTGGAGTTCTATACAGAACCAAGCCATTTCTTACTGGCATAGGTAAAGAACACTCACCAAAGACTTTTGTAGCTCTGTACACAACCAAGTCATTTGTTACTAGCCTAAACTGTAAATCTCCTGTACATGCTAATCTCTCACCAATGCTCTCAGACCTACTAACCTACACAACAGCTGCTTAGAAAAGCTTGAACAGTGCTAGATAAATAGGGTTGCCACCTTTCCAAATGCCCAAAGTGGGACATTTGTGCTACAAACATCAGATTTTGCAGGGCAAAACATACCCATGGCCAGTACAAAGGACAGAACTTCAGTTTTTTGCCTGAATAAAAGTTTATTCTTGTAGCATTTTAGTTCCTTATTCTGTTTCTTATAACATTTAGGTGTTTCACATACAGAATAACTGTTTTATGCAACTATTACATAAAATATAGAAAATAATTTTGTCCTAAAATCTCAGGACATTTGCCATTTTTTCACATTTTTTGCAGGACACAAGTGCCCAAAGAGGGACTGTCCCACGTAAAGTGGGACAGGTGGTAACCCTATAGATAAAGCTGCCAAATTCATTGCTAATTTGCCTAACAAATACCATCACTGCATTGCACTCTGAAAAACAATCAGGATGTAATTTCCAAATTATCTTAAATTCATTCAGCTAAAAAGTGCTTAATCCATGCTTCATCGCCTAGATGAATACCCTTCCATGCATACCCTCCTTCAGTTGTGTAACACTAGCATTCCTCTCCACTCTAAAGATGAATTCCTGCCTTAGCAATCTAAATCCCAGAACTCATCAGGGAATGCACTCTACTCCAATTATATCTCAACAATATGGAAATACCATGTCAGTCTAGCCCACATAGGGAAACAGGCATTGAGATTAGCTTTAAAGGGACAATCCCAGAGTCTAAAATTCTGACCTAAAGAAACTTGACCGGATATCTCCTGGTTGTCACCTCCCACTTACCACATCATCGTCAACCCTACTTCTGGTTTCAATTTACTTTATGCATCGCTGTTTTCATTCTCTCTGGTGAACACAGTTAACAATATTCAGTTCCTGTCAAGGCTTTCAGTCCCCGATCACTGGGAAGCAATAAGATCTGATGTTATCCATGTCATTATACCTCACAATAGGGTCTTGGATCCGACATCGAATCCGAGCTGGTAACATTAACCTAGACAGATCCAAGGCTCATGCTCCTCCCTCTCCCATAATCCCTTGCTGCCCTCTAACCCTCAGATCTCATTTGCCGTGTTCATAGGTTCATAGGTGAGTACTAGGCTATCTGCCTGAAGGTATTTATAAGCCCAGCCAGAATGTGTTGGATTTCTCTGCCCCCTTAGATTAGTTCCCTGTGCCTCTGTCCAGCAGAGCCACTGAAGTGATCCCCGTGGTAAACTTTCTGTTCTGCTACAGATATGATCCTAGGCTCTCGCTCGAGTAGTTTCAGATAAGTGTGATTTAGACTTGATTTATACTTGTTTTAAGCTTTAGATTTAAAGGCTGTCTTTTTTTACCTCCTCTCCCTTACACAGTCTAGTTATTTGGCTAGTATAATTTCCCCCTTTGTGAGTTAGGTGTTTGGCGCCTTTTTTTTTTCCTCGTAACTTGTTTCTCTTCTTATAGTAGAGTGTGTGTTTTTGGTACCATAGTTTGACTGTTAAACTTTTCAATTATGTCATAGAAACCCTTTGAGTATAAGAAGCACTCCTAGTGTGGTCAGAAGATGCCCAATTCCAATTCGCACGAGGAGTGCTTCTATTGTTTTGGGGCTTCTCACTGTACCGCATTTAACCCCATGGCCTTAGCGGAGCGCCACAAAAAATTATTACTCAAAGGTATGACACAGGGGTGGTCCCTTAAGTTTCCTCTCCTTCCAAAACCTCCTCTTCTGATTCTAAATGGAAGGCCCCTCCCATTTCTCCGAAAACTTCCTTTTCAAAAAAAAAAAAACCTAGGCTGTGGGATCCTAGCTCTCTAGATCCAGCTCCAGCCCAGATCTGACTGCTTCTACATCTCGACCTTCGGATCCTGCAGGCATGTCAGGTCCTCCTATAGTTATAGAGGATTCTGCTTCAACTGGATCCTCCAGGGATTTGTTACTGTCTGCTTCTAGAACTCGGAGCCAAACTCCATAAATTAGACATAAACCTTTGGAGTCCAAGATTGGATCCCCAGCTAAGTCTACTCACTCATCCACTTCCTCCACATCATCCAGAAGCTTGTTACCATCAGATATGGACAGGATGATGAGGGGCTTTCTCAAAGCCCAGGTAGAATTGGGGCTTCTGGCATCCACAGCCCATCCAGCTAGGGGAGCCTCTCCAATCCCAGATCACCATTCTCCTCTTCCAACTCTAGAAGCTTCGGAATCTCAGGACCTGAAACCCGCAGTGAGATCCCAACGGTATTGAGTCTCCCCTTTTTCTTGACTCCATCAGGGTCCCTGGCCTGCTCTGTTCCTACACCCTTGGATTAGAGTGGGCCCCATGCTGGAGTGGTCGGTGCCAGCTCCTTGGGGATGAGATCTGGTCCAGGCTTTTTGGACTGATCCCTACCCCTGGGGCTTGGCCCTATACAGCTCGGGACCAGCATTTTCCAGGGGCCTGTGCTGGGGTCTTTTCCTCCTTTCCAGGTGGCTTCACTAGCTGGGAGTGGGGAGGGGACCTCTTCCAGCTTGTCAGCCTTTAGGGTGGTAGAGAGGACCTTCTCCAGGTCTAGAGCAACATCGCCCGCTCCTCTGGCTCCACCCCTACTCTCTACATTGGGTGATGAGGCCTCCAGTCTGGTCCAGGGTCAGCCCTCCTGTACTAGCCTTCAGGGGGTTTCCATCCCACATGGGGTCCCTGCATCTTCTGACTCCTCTGCAGGGCCCCCCCAAGGAGGCACCTTGTAAGACAACGTGCAAGAGGAGGCACTTGGACTTATCCATGGAGTCTGTCACAGAGGATGTGGACCTCTATGAAGAAGATGGGTCCCCAATATCTCCACCCAACAGTATCTCCTTTGAGGGCAGCCTAGATATCCTTAGGCAAAAGAGCAGATGGTCTCCGCAACTCCTGTCTTCAGAAGACTTTTGGGATGCGCCCATCTACTTCATGGGAGTCCCACCCCTACTGACGAGTTGTTGGATCTTATTGCCGTCAGGGCTTGTAAGGAACCCGACAATGTGGAACCAGTACATAAGCAAGCTAACAAGTTCCTTAGTCCTCCCATGGAATGACCTTTCTGGAGCAAAGGAGTCCCAAGTCGATGGCCATCGTGGTTGCTGCTGCCACCGAAAAGGAGCTGGCAGAGCAGAGTTCCATGGTCCATTCTCCAAAACAGGGAGTCTCGGGCAATTGACCGGCATGGAATGCGTGTGTTTGCCTCAGCTACCTTTGGACTGAGGGCAGTTAGTTATGTGGCACACTTCACCTGCCTTCAGAGGGACTTGGTCAAAGAACTCACCACTTCAATTAAAGAGTTATTGCCGGAGGAGGACCTCAACAAGGTGTCTCCCAAGCTGTCTACTCTGACGTCCCTCACTAATTCCTCAATGAGGTTAATTGCAAATGCAGCAGAAGCTGCCGCATGAGTGGCAGGTACTGTCATAGCTATAAGGTGGAATGCTTGGTTACGACTATGCAGGTTTTTGGAGGCCCTCAAATTGTCTTTTACCAACGCTCCCTTTGATGTGTCCACCATTTTTGGACCTTCTGTGAAAGACACTTTACCCCATAGTGAGCAGTTTTCTACTCCTCAGAAGTAATTTTCCAAGACCCAACGAGGAGCTAAGAAGATGTTCGAAAGGTCACAGTCTTCCTTCCAGGATGCTCCTGATGATTCTCTCCCAGGGGCAGGGGGAGAGGATTCAATGGCAGACACCACCCTAGAGGCAGGGGGGGGTCTGCAAAATTAGGGCTCAAGGGATCCTTTCTCTGAGCAGCCCTTTCAGCGCTCCTGAAGCATTGCCCAACTGCCCTGTCTTGGAGGACATCGGGGGTCATCTTTCCCTTCTCCAACTAGCCTGGACAAGCATTACCTCTGATCAGTGGGTGTTAAACATCATTTTCAGGGGTTATTTCATTCCCCTTTTTCAACCCTCTCCAATGAGAAGATATCTCCCCGGTGTACCACCCCACCAGAGAGAGCTGGCCTTCAAGGAAGTTTTACAACCTCTTCAAAAAGAGGCATGCAAGAGGTCCCAGTAAGACAAAGAGAATCCAGAACTTACTGTCACTTCTTTTTAGTGCCAAAAAGTCCATGGACCAGCATCCTATTCTGGACCTCAGCAAGTTGAATCTGTTGGTCAAGAAGTCCAAGTTCTGGATGGTCACTATTCAATCCATTATGCATCTCTCACACAAGGGTGACTGGATGTGCTCAGTGGATCTCCAGGATGCCTGCTGTGATGTCAAGATAGACAGGTGGTCGAAGAGACATGTTTGCTTCCGATTAGAGGCCAATCATTACTAGTTCAGAGCCCTGCCCTTTGGACTCCCCACAGTACCATGGGTGTTTACCAAATGTATGGCAGTAGTGGCGGCTCACCTGAGGCTGCAGGGATTCCAGGTGTTTCCATACCTTGATGGTTGGCTCCTCACAGCACCCATGAGGCATCGACTGTCACAAGCCATCCAGTACTCCTGTTCAGCCAATTGGGGAATAACAGTAAACCACTTAAAGTCAAATCTGATTCTGATACAAAAATTAGAGTACATAGGAGTCCAGCTAGACTCCGTCTCAGAGAATGCAGCATTACCTCCTTGCAGAGTGCAGCTGATACAGGAGCAGATCATGAAAGTCTTAGATCTTTCGAATCCTCCAGTCCACGTGGTTCTTTGGACCCTAGGATCCATGGCCGTGGTGATACAGCTTGTGTCCAAGGGAACATCAGTACCTACCAGCAGCTGTGTCTCACTTTCAGGCTCACTGCTGCAGAGTAGCTCCTTCCCTGAAATAGCCACCTCAACAACCTTGGCTTCAGGTGTAGGGTTTGTCTGTGTCTCCCCCAGGCTACCAGCCCTACACATCTGTCTCCAAGCCTGATTGCATGTAACTGGATGCACACAAGGTATTGCATTATCAAAAGCATTTCCTATCAAGACATCTGCAGGGAAATCCTCAAATACACCTACTTGTTTGCTTCCTTTTTCACCTTCCCAGTCAAAATTAATGTTGGCCAAAGGCATTTGAAATGGGGTCCCTCCTAAAGCTCTGACTGGAGTGGACTGCCCAAGCAAGTACTGCTCCTCTTTAACCACTGCAGGCTTCACAATGGTTATGTCAGAGGCTGTGTCTATCTCAGCAATGGCCTGTTTTCCGTCCAGTAAGATAGGATATAACCTCTGGCGGTAGTTTGGTACCCCTGTTGTCTACAGACAACTTACCACTGAAATGCTGTTATTACCACTTGCTGGCTTCCCCACCTAACCTCTGTGGACATCTATGTGATACATGGCCACACTGATTACATTTAAAACATTTAATCATTGATCCTGACTGTGTACCTGAACTTGTAGCTTTCCCTGTTACTGGTGGACTCTGTTGGGGTGGTTTAGGATGCTCACCATGGGTTCCCATATCCATGTGAAGCACTGGGTATCCCTTTCCTGTGAAGTGATGCTGTGTTTGCTAAGTAGCGATACCCTTTCTTCCCCAGCAAATCTGCAGTTACACTCTGTCTGCCAACCAGATTCTCATGTCCTGAGGCAAAGTGCTAAGGGCTTGTTCTGTCACCAAAATCTGCCAGACTTTCAAAAGTGGTGACCTAACACCCACTCACCCACCTATGAAAATAAGTGCTTAACTCAGCAATGTAATTCCACACACTTTCATCTGCCATACATCTGTGGTAGGCTTCAGTTGTTAACTTAAAACATTCAAGTAAACATTTCTTTAATTTGTCATAGTGTAACAATCAGTATCAGGCAATTTAGAAACAGCGGTTACAGCTTTACCATGGAGTTAGGGGGTTAGGAACCTCCACGTTATACTTTTTAAATACCCTTTCAAATATATATGAATAAAACTATCAAAATTGTCACCCTCTGTAAACTGTGGAAGAAATTTGCTGACCTTTATTGCTTTTGGGTTTCGGGTATTCATTTCCCTATTACTTCCATGACCCTAGATAAGAGTCAGCATCTCCCTCTCATGTTGATGCTACTTCTTATTTTCTTTGGCCCCCAAATACTGCAGTCTCTCATTTTCTTCAGCCTCTAAACATCTCAGTCTTTACGCTGATTTTAATTCTGTTTTTCCTGCTGCAGTCTCTCATTTTCTTCAACCTCCAAATGCCGCAGACTCTCTGTTGATTCTAATTCCAAACATTTGGCCTCCAGTTCAAGTTTCTTTAACTCCAGATGGGTTTTTTAGTCCTTTGAGGAAAAGGTGAACTGTTCTGTTTATGAGGGCTGCAAATTCCCATCACCAGACTGGTTATCCTCCTGGTTGCTGGTCTGAGCTGTGACTATGGTTGAAATCATTTCCTCTTTAGTCAGATTGGCATGCACCAGTCCTTTGGCTTTGCACACCTTGGCCAACTGGTTCTTTGTCGGCTTGCCATAATCCGCTGCTGATTTCTTTACCTGCTTGCCCCGATTAAAGTAAACTAACAAAAAAATAAATAAAACTGTTGTGAAATGAAAGCCTGAATGTTTACCTTGTGGCTGATGAGAGGACACACCTTTAGTGACAACTGCTCAAAGGTACAGATGTTCAATTAATATCCACACCACTACTCACCAGTATGTGATGTCCCAAATTTGGGCCAGTAATCAAGGAGCATGAATCCTCACCACTGGCACTGCAGGGGGACTTTCACTTGGAACAACAAAATGGATACACCCAACTTTTCCAGATGTAGCTCTCTGCATCAAGCGCATTTTCCCTTAAGAGCACATAAGGAACACGCGCAGCCTGGGGTCTGGATTTCTCTCTCTCTCTCTCTGTCTCCCCAGGTCCCTAGTAAGGCTTCCCACTGGCACAGCTGTTAAGTCCTCAGCTGAGTGTCCAAGCCAAGTCCTCCCACAGACACACACACACACACACACACACACACACACACACACACACACACACACACACACACACACACACACACACACACACACTCTTTGAGATTTGATTTTCACACACACCTGGAAAAGGCTGGCACTTATTTTCTAGCTATGTTCCCTTTTGCCCAGACTATAGGGTAGTTACTGCCACCAGACACTCTGCAGCTAGCTAAATTAAGGCTTTTTCATGTGTACCCAGTTATACTGAGTGAAATGTAATATTAATACAAATTGTAATGTTCACCAAACTGCCAGGCTTTCTGGACTGACCACAGTGTCACCAATAGATATAAGTACTGTCAAAGGTTAAACTATTCTCCAAAGGGCCAGACACAATGAAAGGTTTAAATATATTTAATAATAAATAATAAAAGAACATGAAAATATTAAATATCTATTTACAATAAACATCAGAGTTTCATTCACAGGAAATATTTCAAATAACACAGGTGGACAGGTACACACAGTTACAGAAAAACAATACCTAACTAATCTCACTATATTTTCCTAACTGATCTAAAGAATTACTATTTCCTGGTTACTTACTATAGATGAAGTAGCTGAGAGATCCTTCTTTGTCAGGTTACGAAAACAGAGTGTCCTGAGACTTCAGTCTTTGCTAGTATTAAACGTTAAACAATATAAAATACACACCAAACTACTAAAAGAGTGAAAAAGCTGTCAGGAATGCCACAACAAAGCCGCAAACAGATCATTAAGCTGCTTTAATCCAACGCACAGTTTTCGTTCGGCTCTCTGGTCGAACTTCTTCAGACAATTAAAAACAGTAAGTCAAAACATAACATTTAAAAACACCCCTTATAGGTTCACATGTTGCATTCGCTCCTATCACAGTGTACATAAAAAATAGAAAATCATTCATACTAATCAGCTAAATGCCGCCCGTTGAGCCCATTAACACTATTGCATGTAAATGAGACAATGAACGGATTAGATTACACTAGCTTCCGTTGTATATACAACAGTCTCAATGAGAAGACCATATTGCCTAAAACACATAATGAAATGCACTTTGTTAGCGCATTCCAATCGCACCTCATCATAAAATTTTCAAAACTAAATGGGAAATTTAAAGTCACAATTACCTCATATACCCTTCATATGCAAAAATCAATTAAAGATCGCACTAACCACATCAAGTAGATGGTATTCATTCATTTTGCTGGCGTATTCCAAACACAGAAGTTAGTTGCCTCAAGGCTCCACCTATTTGATCCGCTCGTAACTAAATAGAATGAGCTACTTGGGCAGGTAAGTTGTCAATCAATGGCATTATTCATAATACTACTTACTATACCATTCAAAGAATCTTAACATGCATATTTAAATGCAACATGGAATCTTCAAGTCTAAGTGAAATGTATAAAAACAAGATAAGCTCATAACTTTCTCATATACAGGAGCAATTACCAAAAGCACTAAACGCATCGGGTTAATCATAATCATTCACTTGCTAGTGTATTCCAAGCCCACCTCATCATGAAATTATCAAAACCAAATAAAATATTTAAAAGCACAAATACTTCCTATACCCTTCGTATACAAGAGCAGTTGCAGGTAATACTAAACACATCAAGAAGGCAGTAAACATTCACTATATGATGTATACCAAACCCACAAGTTAGTTAACTCATAGTACCGCCCATTTATTCCACTCATAACTTGGGCGGGTAGGTTGACAATCAGTATAATTCATAATGCTACTTACTGTACCACTTGAAATAAACTAGCATGCGTATGATGAAAAAAATAATAAGCCACAATCTCATAAGTGTACAAGCATGACGGCGATTACTACATCTAAAAAAAATTTGGGAATCCGGCTAAAACTTGTATGAGAAACAGTGAAAGTCTTATTTACCACTAACAGAGGACATTGCATCTAGCAAATGAATAGTCAAATAACCAGTAGGAAAAGTATATACAAAAATGTTAAAGCATGCACATCAAAAGTCTACAATCCTGCTAAGCTATCAATAGGTAGTCGACTCACCCGAACAACTTTAAAAACTTATAGGTTCAAATCATCAATGAAGATACGCATGCCAAAATTCAAGCCATTAAGGCAATATAAGTGTAGATCAGAAAATATATAGGGTAAGTAGAGGAAATAATACAAGATAGTTATAATAACTAAATAGTTAAACCATTCACTGCATTTACATAATCCTAGTTGATGCCATCCAAAACTAATAGCTGACATAACTTACACTATAACTTGAACAGTAAACAAATAGGTGCTTAATAACAAAGTAACCTAAGGTACAACAGCACTCTAATTCATCAAGTGCTCTCTATAAATTATCTTCCCAGGTTTTTCAGCTTTAAGATGCACTTGATAGAACAGGCATCATTCAGCCCTGGGTACAAGCATCAAGTTTTTTAGATGTAGTAATGACCGTTGCACTTGTACACTTATGGGATTTTGGCTTATTATTTGTTTCATCGTATGCATGCTAGTTTATTTCAAATGGTACAGGAAGTAGCATTATGAATTATACTGATGATTGTCAAACTACCTGCCCAAGTAGCTCATCCTATTTAGTTATGAGCAGAATAAATGGGCAGTACAATGAGTTAACTAACCTGTGGGTTTGGTATAAGTCAGTATAGTGAATGTTTATTACCTTCTTGATGTGTTTAGTATTACCTGTAATTGCTCTTGTATAAGAGGGGTATAGGAGGTATTTGTGTTTTTAAATATCGCATTTGGTTTTGATAATTTTATGATGAGGTGGGCTTGGAATACACTAGCAAGTGAATTATTACAATTTACCCGATGCATTTAGTGCTTTTGGTAATTGCTCCTGTATATGAGAAGATTATGAGCTTACCTTGATTTTATGCATTTCACTTAGACTTGAAGATTCCATGTTGCATTTAAATATGCACATTAAGATTCTTTGAATGGCATAGTAAGCAGTATTATAAATAATGCCAGTGACTGACAACTTACTTGCCCAAGTAGCTTATTCTATTTAGATGTTCTTCATCTCACATTGCTGCAGTCCTTACATATGGGTAGTCCGCTGTCCTCGGTCGGCCCGAATACCAAAGTATTAGGCTGACATCGGTCATGGGCGCCTAGATCTGACATCAGAGCGTCAGGGTATAAAAGCGCATGACCGACGTCATATCCTCAGTCTTTTTTGCCGCATGGTCCGATGCAGAAGCAGCGTTTGCAAGTGCCGTTCGGCGTTCTGAAATTTTCGTATTCTGAGTTTCAGACCGAAACCAAGTTGGGCTAAGTACCCCGTTGGGGAATATTTTTGTTTTTTCTTGCCTCAGTTAATTCCGGATGTCAGAAAAAGTGAATAATTGTATTTCTTGTGGGAAACAGATACCGCATAGGGATTACCACTCTCTTTGTATTCCTTGTTTGGGACCTGAGCACGACGTAGTCGGGTGTCGCTTTTGTGCTAGGTTTAATAAGCGCACCATTAAACATAGGTTAGATTGCGCTAGGCTTGTCTTCGGTAAGCGGTGTAATTATAATATGCCGCTACCGCGAAGAAGCGCAAGGACAAATCTTTAAAGTCCAGGCAGGATGAGTCGTCCGTTCCGGACGCCGGTTCTTTAGAAACTACGGTGGAATCTGGGGATCCAGCCGAGGTTTCAGTTGAGTCTCAGGGGGAGGCTTTAATTTTGCAGGATGTGGCCTCTCAGGAGTCAGGCCAGGCTGAGGGGGCCTCTCAGGTTGCTGTTCTCCCTTCCTTGCCTAAGGTGGTTAGGCCTTCTCCTTCTGTCTCTAGGGCTCCTTCCAAGAGCAGGCCTGGTTTGCCTTCCACGGGTGTCAGTCCTAGTTCTGCAGGTTCTGTGCCTAAAAACACATGCTTAAAATGGCAGAAGATTTAATTTCTTTAATCAGAGGTTCTATGCCCCTCCTGATAAGAGACCTAGGGTGGAGCCAGAGGTGGAAAGTTTGGAGCAGGCTTCAGATTACTCAGAGTCTTGGCTGAAGACATTCAGGATTTTCCTCCTTATTCTGATTCAGATGCAGAGGATTCCACTCCTTCTGCTTCTCCTCCAGAGGATTTTTCTTTTCAGAAACCCTGCATTCTATGAGGGAACATTTTAAATGGGAAGGTCAGGATTTCTCAGATTCGAAAGAGGTTTAGGGAATTTTTGTTTTACCACAACATAGGCCCTTGGCTATACCTCCTGTTTTGGATGTTGTTCAAGACGTTTTCTCCGAGGCTTCCCTTAATCCAGACTCTCTGCCTCCTGCGCCAGTTAAGCCAGATAGGTATTACAGAGTACCTGAGGCTCATAAATATCTGTATAAGAGTCCAAGGGCTGACCCAGAAACTATTAGCCAGGGACCTAAGGGTGTCAGGGCTTCTGTTGTAAAGAATCCAGTTCCTATAGATAAAGATGCTAGAGCTTTGGATAGATGGGGTAAGAAAGTGTATACCTCTTCCACTTTAGCAATGAGGGCTTTGAATTGCCGGTTTCATATGTTGAAGTATCAGAATTTTCTCCTTTCTCAGCTAAAATCTAAAGTAGTTGCTTTGGCAGAGGGCATAGAATGTAAAGAATTACAGAATTTGGTACATGCTTCTGAACAGGTGGGTAAGCATTCTTTGCAGTGTGGTTTTGATGCTTTACAGGCTTCTTCCAGGGTGGCTGCCACTGGTTCAGTTATTCGCAGGCACGCCTGGCTTAAGGATAAGAATTTGTCAGAGCATGTTAAAACTAGAATTTTGGATGCTCCTTTACAGTCTGAAGTTTTGTTTGGTTCTCCTGTGGAGTCTGTCTTGAAGAAAATGGAAGACAAGGCTAAGTCTATGCAGACTGTTAAAGATTTTTTGCAGGTGCAGCCTCCTAAGTTTAGCAGGAATTGGCCTACTAAGGGATGGGCTTATCCTTCTTCTGATTTACAGTCTAGGGGTAGATCTAGACATGGTAGGGGCAGAGCTCAGAGTTCTTTCAGGCCTAGAACATGGAGTTCACCTGCACAATCTACAGGTGAGGGCAGGGGCCAGTCCTTTCGTAAACAGGCCCAATGACCTACATCTTCAGCTGCCAGATCCTTCCTGTCTGGCAGCTCCTTTGGGAGGAAAGTTGGCACTCTTCAAGCAAAACTGGCTTTTAATCACCCAGGACAAATGGGTGTTGGACATTATAGACCGAGGCTACAAGTTTTATTTCCATACAGTGCCTCCTTTCAAAGGCATGCCAGACGTTCCTCCTCAGCAAAGGGTAGAGGCTCACAAGCAGATTTCTTTACTTCTTCAAATGGGAGCTATACAGCAGGTCCCTCTGTCAGAAGTGGGCCTAGGATTTTATTCTCGCCTGTTTCTAGTACCAAAGAAAGGAAACACTTGGAGGCCAATTTTGGATTTATCTATCCTCAACACATACCTGGACATTCCTAAATTCAAAATGTTGACGTTGCAACAACTTCTACCTCTGTTGGGCAAAGATCACTGGATGGTAACTCTGGATCTCAAAGAGGCTTATCTTCATGTTCCTATCAGGCCCAGTTGCAGAAGATACCTGCGTTTTCGGGCTGGGACTTTACATTATCAGTTCTCTGCATTGCCCTTTGGCTTATCTACTGCGCCCATGGTGTTCACAAAGGTTCTGGCTCCAGTGATAGCCTTCTTACGGTTAAGAGGAATACAAATTTATCCTTATTTGGACGATTGCCTGATTCTGGCTCAAGACAAGTACGAACTTCTTCATCATCTACAGTATGTGATGGCAGTGTTAAGGTGCCTAGGGTATTCTGTGAACGAAACAAAGTCCAGTCTAGTACCCTCTCAGGAAATGTGCTTTCTGGGTGTGAGACTGAATACAGCTTCCCAGATGGCCTTTTGACCCCGGACAAGCAAAAGAACCTTACACTTTACTTCCATCAATTGTCTCTACGGTCCAGGCTGACTGCAAGGACAGTCCTTCAAGCCTTGGGGTTCATGGCATCTTGTATTCTCGTGCTTCCCAATGCCAAACTGCATATGAGGAAGCTACAATGGTATCTCAAAAATGTATGGACACAACACTGCCAAGATCTGGACACTGTCATTCAAATAATACCTTGCATTCAAAAGGAATTTTTGTGGTGGGCTCAGGAATGTCACCTAAACAAGGGACTCTCTGTGACCCGACCAGAGGCGAGTCAGATTTTAACGACAGATGCCTCGGACAAGGCTTGGGGAGCACACCTCAATGGAAAATGGGTGCAAGACACGTGGCCTGCCAGACTTCAACATTTACATATCAACTTGAAGGAGATGTTAGCAGTCCAATTTGCATTGATGGCTTTCAAGGATTTACTTCACCCAGGGCAAGTGTTGATTCTAACAGACAACACAACTGTCATGTGGTACATCAACAAGCAAGGGGGAACCCATTCGTACCCTCTTTGCAGGCAAGCAATGATTTTGTGGGAGACTGCTCTCAGTTTACACCTCAATCTTCAGGCAAGGTTTCTACCAGGAGCACAGAACTCCTTAGCAGATGTTTTGAGCAGACAGATAGTGGATCCCCACGAGTGGAAATTGGATCCTCATGTATTTGAAAATTGACAGTGATATGGGGAACTCCAGACATAGATCTGTTCGCTTCTCCACTAAATTTCCAGTTGCCAAAGTTTTGCACAAAATGTTTCATCCCACAGCTTGGAAAGTGGATGCTCTATCATTCAGTTGGAGCAATCTTCACGTCTATGCCTTTCCGCCTCTGCCTCTCCTCCCTAGGTACTCTTGAAGGTCAGACAAGACAAGCCCTCCATGATTCTAATAGCTCCAGATTGGCCTCGACAGCACTGGTACCCTCTGCTGAGGAGTTTAGTCAGGGAGCCTCCATGGCCTTTGCCTTGATTCCGCACCTTTTGTCTCAGGAGGGCAATCATTTCCTCAATGTCAGGATTCAGTCCCTGCATCTAACAGCCTGGCGTATTCTGTTCTAGAACCTGGAGGGTGCAGCTTCCACAACAAGTTTTGAATGTTATTTTGGAGGCCAGAAGGCCTAGTACAAGGAAAGTTTATGCTGGTAAATGGAGGAGATTTTTAATTTGGAGCAAAACAAAGAGCTTTGATGTTTCCAGGCCTGATTTAAGTGTTTCTCTTCAATATCTTACAGAATTATTAGACAAGGGTTTGTCTTTCTCCTCTATAAAGGTTCATGCTGCAGCCATTTCTGCTCACTATGACTGTGACCCTCCATTATTCTCTCATCCTTTGTTTAAGCAATTTCTTAGGAGGGCAAAGAACATAAGACCCCCACGTAGAGCTCCTACTCCTGCCTGGGATCTCAATTTTGTGTTGGAAAAACTTACTTTACCTCCTTTTGAGCCTGCAGCTACTACTGAGTTAAAGTTTTTGTCTTGGAAGACTGCTTTTTTGTTGGCCATTACGTCTGCTAGAAGGGTTTCTGAATTACAGGCTCTTATGGCAGTTGAACCCTTCCTAATTTTTCATAAGGATAGGGTATCTCTGCGTACTAATCCTACTTTTTTGCCTAAAGTGGTTTCAAAGGTGGCCTTGAACCAATCAATTCATTTGCCTACTTTTTATGCAGATCCCCAAAATAAAGGGGAGAAAATTTTGCACACTTTGGATATTCACAGGCAGTTGCGTTATTATTTGAGCAGGACTAAAGGGTTCAGACAGTCTCAGCAGTTGTTTGTTTCTTTTGCTTTAGGTTTTCAGGGGAAACCTGTTTCAAAACAAACTATTTCTAAGTGGATTGGATTTTGTATTGCTTTTTGTTATTCTCATCATGGTAAGGAGGTTCCGGCTGGAATCAGACCTCACTCCACTAGGGCTACTGCCACTTCTACAGCTTTTTTAAGGGGAGTAGCTACTAAAGATATTTTGGAAGCAGCTACTTGGAGTTCAGTGCATACTTTTTCTAAACACTACCACCTTCCTCTTTATTCCAAATCTAGAGCTGGATTTGCCACTGCAATCTTACAGGGCATTTTGGCAGCTCCCAATGCTTTATAATTTTGCCAGCCTCCCTTTACCTCTGCTTTGGGATTCTACCCATATGTAAGGACTGCAGCAATGTGAGATGAAGAACATAGTACAGTTTTGTACCTACCATAAATGTAGATGTTCGAAGATCCACATTGCTGCAGTCAATCCTCCTCCTTCCCCTCTGTAGTTTGGAATAATTGTATGGTTTGGGTGGTAGCTGTCATTTGTACATGCCTTTTGGGAAGTATTCTATTTTTGGCTGTGGCCTTTCTTTTTAGGGCTTTCTGACATCTGGGGCAAGAAAAGACTGAGGATATGACGTCGGTCATGCGCTTTTATACCCTGACGCTCTGATGTCAGATCTAGGCGCCCATGACCGACGTCAGCCTAATACTTTGGTATTCGGGCCGACCGAGGACAGCGGACTACCCATATGTAAGGACTGCAGCAATGTGGATCTTCGAACATCTACATTTATGGTAGGTACAAAACTGTACTTTATGTGTGTATCAAATAGGCAGAGCCTTGAGGCAACTGACTTTTGTGTGTCGAATACACCAGCAAAATGAATGAATACTATCTACTTGATGTGGTTAGTGCGATCGTTAATTGATTTTTGCATATGAGGGGTATATGAGGTAGTTGTGACTTTATATTTCCCATTTAGTTTTGAAAAGTTTATGATGAGGTGCGATTGGAATATGCTAACAAAATGAATGATTGTTTTGATGCATATATGTCATCTGCAACTGTTTTCATTTATGATAAGACTGAGCTTATTTTGATTTTATATATTTCATTTTATTTATTTATTTTTATTTATTTTATTTTACATTTGTTGACTGGGATAGTCCGACTGGATGCATGTCCATTTTCAGCGGAGGCCCGGGGAGAAAAGCTCCAAGAATAAGCAGATACAGCATTACATATTACAAACAGACTATTTACAGAGATTACATAAGTAAGCAAGTTCCACAGGTTAGAGTTAATCCCAAGCGTAAATCAGGATTAAATTAAATTACACAGTAAGCTGGTTAACAGATTTTTACACAATTTAGAGAGAGTTAGCCAGGCTTGATACATTGACATAGCCAGTTAAGTGACAAATGTTGTTTGAGTCTAGATGTCCTTCATGGATGCATCTGCAGTCATAACAAGTGGGTTGTCCTGTCGTCAGGCAGCCCTGCAGTCGGCCGGATTCCAAAGTCAGGGTCCGGCTTCGGCTGATGTCGCACTCCACCCGACGTCATCTCTGTTGGTCTTCGGGTATAAAAGCATCAGCCGACGCCATTTTCCTCAGTCTTTCTTGCCGCGCTCAAGCAGAAGCTGTTCGCAAGTGCCGGTCGGTCGGATCCAGAGATTACTTCTACCGAATACTACTTCGAAGACTTCTAAAGCTAAGTACCCCGTTGAATCTTTCTTGCCTCAGCCGATGTCAGAAGAAGTTAACAATTGTTTAACCTGTGGGAAACAAATACCTCATAAAGATTTCCACTCTTACTGTCTGCCTTGTTTAGGCCCAGCCCACGACGTAGCAGCCTGTTCGGCCTGTGCCTCTTTCAACCGACGAGCTTAGGCGTCGGTCGGAGTTTGCAGAACAGTTTTCGGTACTGATTTTGCGTACATTATGCCGTCGGATCCTCCGACTACCCAATCTACCAAAAAACGCAAAGATAAAGACCGACACTCGCGGTCCGTGGTTTCGGCCGAAACCACGGTAAAGCAAACCGCGAGTGTCTCGGTTTCGGCCGAAACCGAGAAAACTGATCAAAGTACAGCTGAACCTATTCTTACAACTGAGGCCCCTTCTACTACTCTTGAATCGACCTCAGAAATTGTACCCACTACGGTGGTTGACTTATCAGACACCATCCCCTTGGATGTCTCTACCCCAGCACGTGGTGCTGCTAGGCCTCCAGCAGCCATGTCCATTAAGGCCTTCGCCAGGGCTAAAGCAGCCAAGACTACTAAATCAGTGCCTGTTAAACCCCCCACATCCAGGCCCTCTTCTAGTTCTCAAATGCTTTCTTTGGCAGAAGATTTAATTTCTTTAATTAGAGGATCTCAATCTCACCCAGACAGGGCCTCTCAGCCCCCTGAGCCAGTGTCTTCTGATGATTCTGCTGATGAATCAGACATAACTGACCAGCCAGAGGCTCCCTTCTCCAATTTTGAAGATTCTGATGCTGAAGAATCCATTCCAGCTGCTTCCCCACCAGAAGAATTCTCCTTTGGGGAAACCTTGCATGCCATGCGAGAACAGTTCCAATGGCAGCAACAGGATTTTTCAGACTCCAGAAAAAGACTTAGGACCTTTCTGCACCTCCCACAGCACAGGCCCTTGGCTATACCTCCTGTTCTCTCTGTGGTGGATGATGCTTTCAATGATGTTTGCTCGCTCCAGATTCTTTTCCTCCAGCCCCTGCCAAACCAGACAGATTTTACAGGGTGCCAGATACTCATCACCACCTTTACAAGGCCCCTCTTGCAGACCCAGAAACTATATCCCAGGGTCCCAAGGCAGTAGCCGCGACCACAGCTAAAAACCCTATTCCTTCAGAAAGGGAAGCAAGGTCATTAGACAGATGGGGTAAAAAGGTCTACACTTCAGCTACTCTCTCAGCTAGAGCTTTAAACTGTCAGTTTCACATGATACAATACCAAGAGTTTATGCTTGATCAGTTAACTAAAAAACTATCCACTGATGAATCTCTTGATAAGAAATATGTATTAGAGATGGTAAATAACATACAACAAGTTAGCAACCATTCCTTAAAATGTGGCTATGATGCACTGGAGGCTTCATTTAGATCAGCCATGACAGGCACAGTGATAAGAAGGCATGCATGGCTAAAGGAACAAGCTTTACGGATCATGTTAAAGCTAAGTTGCTAGATGCTCCTATGGACAAGACAAGTTTGTTTGGTGCACCTGCCCAGCAGGTTATGAAGAAAATGGAAGAAAAGGCAAAATCTGTTCAAACTGTCAAAGATTTCTTGCAGGTTCAACCCCAAGGTTTAGCAGGAACTGGCCTGCCAAAAATTGGTCCTTTCCTGACTCCACAAAATTTCAAAGGGGCAGGAATAGGCGTACCAGAGGCAGAAACCAATCCAGAGGAGGGGCCTACAGAGGACGACAGTGGCAAGGTAACAACAGAGGCACAGACACAGCCACTGCCACTACATCAGCACAACCACAGTGACTTAATCCTAACTCCGCCTACCAGGGAACAAATAGCAGCTCCTCTAGGCGGAAAGTTAACCTTATTTTCAAAGAACTGGCACTACATAACAAAAGACAAGTGGATTTTACAAACCATAGATCAAGGTTACGGTTTCACTTCCACACTTTACCAGTCAAAAGAGGAATGCCAAATCTACCTCCAAATCAAAAACAGAGGCTCTCGCCAGATAATGGAGTTAGCAAACATGAGAGCTGTGGAAAGAGTGCCAACAGCAGAACAAGGAAAGGGGTTCTATTCCAGACTATTCCTAGTTCCAAGAAAGGAAAAAAGTTGGAGACCAATTCTCGACCTGTCCACCTTAAATACATACATCATTGTCCCAAAATTCAAAATGCTGACCCTACAGCAACTTCTTCCCATGCTGGGCAAGGAGTCTTGGCTGGTAACTCTAGATCTCAAGGAGGCATACCTGCACGTCCCCATTCGACCAATCTGCAGAAGATACCTCAGATTTCTTGCAGGATCAGAGCACTATCAATTCTCAGCATTGCCCTTTGGCTTATCTACTGCGCCCAGAGTATTCACAAAATGCCTGGCATCAGTAATCGCCCATTGCAGACTACAGGGAATTCAAATTTACCCATACCTGGACAACTGCCTACTACAAGGGGACAACAAAAAGCAAGCTGACAACAGATTTACAAAGGGTCATTTACTTGCTACAAGGACTGGGATACACAGTCAATTTACAAAAGTCAAGGCTGATACCATCCCAAACAAGGACATTCTTGGGCGCGGAATTGGACACAGTACAACAAATGGCATTCCTGACCACAGAAAAACAAAAAGAACTTCCTCTTTACTTCTTGGCACTAACAAAACTGAACAAGTTAACAGCAAGAAAAGTTCTGCAGGCCTTGGGCTTCATGGCATCATGCATAATCTTGGTCCCATTTGCCAGACTACATATGAGGAAACTACAGTGGTACCTAAAGAATTTATGGTCCCAACACAGACACAGTCTAGAAACAGAAATCCCACTAATTCCATGCTTAAAACAGGAGTTCCTATGGTGGGCTCAGGCATGCCAGTCAAACCCAGGCCTACCCTTTCGCAGATGTCAACCAAGCCAGACCATCACAACAGGCGCTTCAGACCTAGGATGGGGGCCCACATGCTGGACAAATGCGTGCAAGGATTGTGGACACAGGATCAACTTCACCTACACATCAATCTAAAAGAAATGCTGGCAGTAAAACTGGCAATCCAAAAGTTCAAACCATTCCTCAAAGAGGGCCAGTTGATGATAAGGACAGACAACACCACAGTCATGTGGTACATCAACAAACAGGGAGGCACTCATTCATACCCCTATGCAGAATGACCTTGGAGCTGTGGACCCTGGCACTCAGCTACAACATTCAGTTACAGGCAATATTTGTACCGGGAAAGACAATACTCTAGCAGACATATTAAGCAGAACCACTTGGATGCCCACGAATGGAAGCTGCACCGGACATCTTCAAGACCATCTCAAAGAAATGGGGAATGCCACAGATAGACCTATTCGCATCACCTCTCAATCACCAGCTCAAAAAATTCTGCACAAGGACATTCCACCCACTAGCATGGAAAGTGGACTCACTCTCCTTCAACTGGAAAGGCCTAACAGCATATGCATTCCCACCTCTTCCTTTGATACACAAGGTACTACTAAAAATCAAGGAAGAACGTCCAAGGATAATCCTGATAGCTCCAAACTGGCCAAGACAACACTGGTACCCACTACTGAAGAGCATGTCTCGGAACAATATGTGGCCAATACCCCTGATGCCTTTGATGTTAACTCAGAACAACTACAGCATCATACATCCAAACCTAAAAACGCTGCAACTGACTGCATGGAACATCACATAGCAGCAGCTAATACAGAACTTTCCCAAAGAGTTAAAGACATTATTCTTGAAGCACGCAGACCTTCAACAAGAAGGAACTATGCGGGAAAATGGAAAAGGTTTGTCATTTGGAGTACGGAAAGAGGAAAAGATGGGTCAAACATAGATATGCCTAACATCCTGGAGTATCTGGCCGAACTTCTTCATTCAGGCCTGTCCTACTCCTCCATCAAGATACATGCATCAGCTATTTCAGCAGAATACAGCTTTGATCCACCTGTTTTTTCGCACCCTTTGCTCAGGCAGTTCCTCAGAGGGATCAAGAATGTAAAACCTCCAAGGAAACCACCATTACCAGCTTGGGATTTAAACTTTGTGCTAGAAAGGTTGACACTATCACCCTTTGAACCAGCAGCAACAGCAGACCTACAACACCTGTCATGGAAAACTGCTTTCCTACTGGCAATTACTTCAGCAAGGAGGGTTTCAGAACTACAGGCCTTAATGGCAGTACAACCCTCCCTAATCTTCCACCAAGATAGAGTGTCCATGAGGACTAATCCTACATTTATGCCCAAGGTGGTATCCAGAGTATCTTTAAACCAGGCAATCCACCTACCTACCTTCTTTCCCAACCCACAAAACAGAGGGGAAAGAATACTGCATACCTTGGATGTACATAGACAGCTACGCTACTACTTGGACAGAACAAAAAATAGCAGAAAGACTGACCAACTTTTTGTAGCCTATGCAACAGGAAGGGAAGGAAAAGCTATTTCCAAACAGACAATCTCCAAATGGATAGGAAATTGCATACGATACTGTTACTCCTTCCATGGAAAACCAATTCCACAGAACATAAGACCTCATTCTACAAGGGCAACAGCCACTACCACAGCCTTCTTATGAGGAGTGGCAACCAAGGACATTATTGAGGCGGCTACTTGGACCTCCGTGCATACATTTGCCAAACATTATAATTTGCCTCTATATTCCAGATCCCGAGCAGGATTTGCCACTGCTGTACTGCAAGGGATCCTAAACACACCATAATCTACTTTTATCCTCCTCCCCTAGTTGGCTATGGTATTCTACCCACTTGTTATGACTGCAGATGCATCCATGAAGGACATAGTACAGTTTTGTACCTACCATAAATGTAGATGTCCGAACTGGATAGCATCTGCAGTCAGGATTACCCTCCGCCTTCCCTCTGTGGTACTCCTAGGGTGTTTACCCTCCTAATAGCTAGCTGTTGGGGGAGTCTTTATGGTGTATTTGTTTGTATATATGTACATATATGCTTATTTTTTGTGTTTACCTCTATCTATTTGGAAACATTGGCATCTATCCAAATTTTTGCCTGCAAGAGGGCTACTGGCATCTGGGGCAAGAAACACTGAGGAAAATGGCGTCGGCTGATGCTTTTATACCCGAAGACCAACAGAGATGACGTCGGGTGGAGTGCGACATCAGCCGAAGCCGGACCCGGACTTTGGAATCCGGCCGACTGCAGGGCTGCCTGACGACAGGACAACCCACTTGTTATGACTGCAGATGCTATCCAGTTCAGACATCTACATTTATGGTAGGTACAAAACTGTACTTTTTAAATTGACCTAAGGTGGAAAGTAAGGTAATATCAGCTGGAAGAGAGTTCCAGGATCTACTTATAGAGTTTGCAAAAAGAGAGTCACCGGCTGTGTTATTAATTTTGCTAGTCTGAATAAGTAGTTTGTTAGAGGATCGAAGCGGTCTAGGATTGTTATAGGGGGTGATAATATTTTTAAGTGCAGGAGTATTGTCTGGATTATAGAGGATTTTATAGGCCATAATCAGATGGGTATACTGGATTAGGCTGGGTAGTTCAAGCCACCCAAGCTGATTTAGATTGATGCAATGATGTGTCCTAAAAGGCAGCCCAATGGCAAACCTGGCAATGTGGTTGTAGCAAATTGAGAGTTTGTTAAGGACAGTCTTGTTTAAATTCGAGAGTAGAGGGGATGCATACAGAAGGGTTGAAAGAAGGTGAGAGCAAGCTATGGCAATTTTAGGTGGAGGGGTTAGGAAGGCTTTTATTCTGTAAAGTGACCCTAGTTTTTTATTGATGGTTTTGATAGTTTGGTTAATATGTAGGTCGAATTTTAGATCATTATCTATGATGACCCCTAATAGTTTTGTAGAGGGGTCAGGGGAGATTATTGTGCCATCATCTGAATTTATGGTAAAGGTGAAAGCGGTAGACCTACGTGTTGGTGAAAATAACAACATTTTAGTTTTTTTGGGATTTAGGATCAGACGACGTTCAGAAAGCCAGTTTTCTATTTTATTAAGGGTGGTCTGGGTAGCTGACCATAATTCTATTGGAGATGTGGCTGAGCAAATCAGAGTAGAGTCATCAGCATATTGGATACAACTGACTTTTGGGATGACAGTATAATGGTCGTTAATGAAGATGGAGAACAGCAAGGGCCCTAGTATAGAGCCTTGTGGTACTCCAAGGGTGTTAGGTAGAAGTTTGTTCTGCCAGAAAACAGCCTGCTGTCGACCATTCAGGTAGGACTGAAACCATTGAAGTGCTCTATTATATAGACAGAATGTTTGCAGGGTGTGGATTAAAAGTTGGTGATCAACCATATCAAATGCCTTGGAAAGATCCAAGAAGAGGGCTGAGGATATATAATTATTGTTGCGATTATGGTTTATGGTGTTGGTAAAGGCTAGGAGGGCTGAAGTAGTGCTGTGATGAGGACGGAAGCCATGCTGAGTGTCTGCCATAAGGTGATTCTGGATTAGGTGGTGCATGAGTTGTCTGTGAATACATTTTTCCATAATCTTTTTAAGTGGAGAGAGTATAGCTATTGGCCTATAATTGGAGAATTCAGTAGAGCTGCCTCCTTTGTGAAGTGGGATTACATAGGATATTTTCCAGATGGTGGGAATTTTAGCTTCTACTATGGTTTGATTGATTAGTATTGAGACGGGGTAAGCAATAGCATCAGCTAATTTTTGTAGGTACTTGGCAGGGAGTTGATCAGCATAAAGTGTAGTGGGTTTTAATTTTTTGATCAAGGTACGGATAAGTGAAGTGGCAACTGGTTGGAAGCTGAATGCGAGTAGGTTTCTAGGGGTGCTACTTTCAGGACCAGAGGAGCTAGGAGGTAGTTGGCTAGCTAGGGCTTGAATTGTCTCAGTAAGAAATCGGTTAAAACTGTCAGAAACATCTTCAGGGGTTTTATCAATAGTAGCAGCAGGGATTGGGGTTGAAGTTTGTCCAGGATGTAGTAGATTATTTAAACCTGCCCAAAACTTCTGAGGGTTATTTTGATTTACTGTCTGTAAATTACAGTAGTATTGTTTTTTGTCTTGTAAAATGGATTTTTTAGTTTTGTTGCGGATTGCCTGTATTTAATGTGATCTTGGGGGTCTTTAGAAGAACGCCCATGCTTTGTTTCTATGGGTAATTTTGAGTTTAGACTCTTTAGAAAGCCATGGCACAGTTTTTGCCTTTGTTCTCTTTGAACGAACAGCTGCCTGCAAATCAAGGATCTCAAGGAATTTGTTGTTAAAGTATGCTACTGCTTCCTCCAAGGGGAGGTGTTTTAGAATAGACCAATTGCACGAGTTTAGTTCTTGTTGGAATTTGGCAGGGTCAAAGTTTTTATTGTTTCTAACCTTTCTGAGTAAGGGTTGCTGGGAATTAATGGCGTTGTGTTTAATTACATATGTGAGAAGTTGATCGCTTAGGCCATTAAGAAGGGTACCAGAGGTGTACAGTTGGGGGTGACTATTTATGAGTACCCAGTCAAGTATGCTTTCTTTTTGGTTGGGTTTACCTATCCTGGTAGGGGTGGATATGATTTGTGTAAATGCATTCAGGTTAATATAGGTGGTTGGGGATTCTGAGAAACAGGTGCCCCAGTCTATGTTAAAGTCTCCAAGTAGTAGGGTTTCTTGGGGGTAGTGCCATGATAGCTGGTGTAGATATATTGTTACCTGGGGGAATGTACATACAGATGATATTAATGCATTTATTTTTATTAAGTTGCAATTTGATGGCAAGAATCTCTGAGTTGTTAATCTGAGGTGGTTGTATTACACCTATGGTGACATTCAACTCAGATTTATAGAGTACAGCTACCCCAACCCCCTTCCTCGAAGCACGATCCAGCCTGTGTATGTTGTACCCAGGTGGTAACACTTCATAGTCTGTAGTGTTGGGTTTTAACCAGGTTTCAGATAAACAGAGAATCTCAGGGCTGTGGACATCCAGAAGTGCATGCAATTCATGCACCTTGTTATTAATGCTTCTAATATTGAGATGACAGGCTAGGAGA
This sequence comes from Protopterus annectens, assembly GCF_019279795.1. NCBI lineage: Eukaryota > Metazoa > Chordata > Ceratodontiformes > Protopteridae > Protopterus > Protopterus annectens. The sequence goes on from NC_056729.1 coordinate 1,521,571,508, forward strand.
GAGTTAGTTGGCCTGTTAACTGCAGGTTTGTAGCTTAGATTGCAAGTAGAGGGGGGTATATGTATCTGAAGTGGGTGGGCCAGGGTTGGGGTGAATATCACCACCAAGTATTAGGTTAAGTCTATACTTGGTGATGAACTTCAGGAATTTGTTTATTAGTTTGTGGTAGTGTTTGGACCTAGAGCTAATGTGCCTGGGGTTGAGATTTTGATAGACTGAACAAGATATTGGATAGGACCTGGTACTTTAAGTATGGTTGAAGGTGGGAGGATTTACAGCTGGGGTGATAGTATGGCCTTTCGGGACCTGAAATCCCGTGAGAAACTGGTTTTCATACAAGTTAAGGAGGTATGGTGTGAACAAGAGAGGTAATAAAGAGGAGTATATCATTATCTGTGATTCAGCTAGTGAGTTAAGGAACTGTTTTACCTGGTGATGCAACATCAGAAGATAGAGTGATGAGGTAAAAGTTCTGGATGGGGGATGGGAGAATGCCAGATGAAAGCTAATAGGTGCTATTAAAATGTAAGTAGAAGAATAGGGGTGGGAGGAATTATCCCAGATGAAAGCAGATAGGATCTAGAAAGTGGGGGAGTGGCTATAGTACTATAAATTTAGAGGTACTGGGGGCGGGAATTAATTGGGGGCAGGGAGGGGAGCGAAGAGACCCCGAGCGTAGCTGGACTATTGCAGTTTACAGGGTTTCGTAAGGTGTCCTAAAAATCCCATTTAAATGTAGAAATGTTATGGTGCATTTAATTGTGTGTTTTAGGCAATATGATCTTCTCATTGAGACTGTTGTATATACAACGGAAGCAAGTGCAACATAATCCAGTCATTGTCTCATTTACTTGCAGTGTTGTTAATGGGTTCAACGGGCGGCGTTTAGCCAATTAGTAAGAATGATTTTCTATTTTTTATGTACACTGTGATAGGAGCTAATGCAACATGTGACCCTATAAGGGGTGTTTTTAAATGTTATGTTTTAATTTACTGTTTTTAATTGTCTGAAGAAGTTCGACTGGAGAGCCGAACAAAAAGTGTGCATTGGATTAAAGCAGCTTAACGATCTGTTTGTAGCTTTGTTTTGGTATTCCTGGCAGCTTTTTCACTTGTTTAGTATTGAACGTTATTTTTAGTGATGGATTACAGAATGACCTCAAGTACATCTGGACATCTGACTTCTATTTCCCATGCAACCCCTACATTGCTAGAAACTTCCAGGATTTAGCACCTATGTGTCAGTAACACACACACACACACACACACACACACACACACACCAATTTCACACCTCCACTCTTCCAGAGTAACAAGTAGTTCACACCAGTGGCAATGCAGGAAGCTTCCAAGTAGAGACTTTTTGTCTCTGGCTGCATTCAGAACTTTACAAGTACATTTTCAACACAAGGATCTGTACAAATGTATTTTATTTGACATTTGTTAGCCGGGTTAGTCTGACTGGGCAGCAGAGACCCGAGGAGAAAAGCGCCACAGATAAACAAATACAAAAACAAAACATCATACTGTACAACTGTATATAGACATGAGACGCAGAATACAACTTATAAATGAACATGTTAGAATACAAGAGTAATACTGAGGGTTTAAACCGCCATGGTACATATTAAGTATATAAAATATAATATAAAAAGTTAAATTCTATCTAACAGTTACCATCAGAGATAAATTCAAGGCTAGTCGAATATTATAAAGACCTTAAATGACTAGTTGTGGCAAAGTGTGAGTGCTGAGAGGGGAATAGGAGAGGGAGTAGTTTAGGTGGTATGGGACAAGGACAGGTTCAAGAATTAGTAAATAAGTCCTTTAGAAGTTTTTTGAAGTTAAGGAAGTTGCTGTTTGTTCTTAGGGGAAGGTTGTTCCAGGCATTGGAGAGAGAGAATGGCTGTATAAATGTTTGCCAATATTTTTATTGGGTTTGTAGATGTCTAAGAGATGTAGGTATGTGCTGCATAGGCTACGTTAAGGAGAGTAGGGAGTGATGAGGTCTGTGAGGGCAGGGCACCGGGATAATTAATTTGAGATAGTGTGTGTGTGAAGTGAGTTGGGAAAGAAGAAGTCGGCTGTGTAGCTCAAGCCATTGTAGTTCTTTTAAAGCTATGCAGTGGTGAGAGTGACAGGGAAGGTTGGGAGCGAATCTGGCTATTTTGTTGTAGGTGGTTTGAGGTTTAGCTAATAGATTGGGTTGAATATTGCTGAGAATAGGGAATGCATAAAGTAAGGTTGGGAGAAGGAAAGTCTGTGCTATAAAACGTTTGGCATTAATAGTGAGGTATTTTTTTATGTCTGTATGTAAGACCAAGCTTTTGGTGGGTCATTTTGATGGCTTGCTGAATATGCATGTCAAACTTTAGTTGGTCACTTATGATTACACCCAGAAGTTTAGTATGTGGTTCAACAGAGATAAGTGTATTTTTAAGAGAATATACTGTGAAGGTATATTTGTCTTGCAGTAGTGATTTGGGGAGGAAGAGCAGACGTTTTGTTAGTTTAGGATTGAGAAGTAGTTGATTATTGGTCAGCCATTTTTCGATTGAAAGGTGGGAATTTTGAGTAAGAGCAAGGAGGGTGGGGAAGGTTATCAGAACAAGAGTTAATAGTGGAGTCATCTGTATATTGGATTAGTGAGAAGTTTGGACAGGAAGTATGTAGGTTATTTGTAAAGATATTAAAAAGGAGAGGTCCAAGGATAGACCCTTGGGGGACACCTGTTTGGACTGGGAGGAAGGGGGAGGAGGCAGAAAGCCATTTGAAGCATTGGAATCTGTTGGAGAGAGAACTGGAGAACCATTGTATAGTAGAAGATGAGAGGTTAAGGGAAGAAAGTTTTGAGAGCAATAGGGTATGGGAAACGGTGTTGAAGGCTTTAGATAAGTTAATGAAGAAGCATGAAACTTGTTAGTTTTTGCCCCGTCCTTTGGCAATATTCTGTGTAAACAAAATGAAAGCTGTGGAGGTGCTGTGGTGAGGACGGAAACCATGTTGGGTAGGAGTTAACAGGTTGTCTTGTATGATCTGTTTGAGAAGCTGGTTATGAATACATTTTTTTAGAATTTTGGATAAGAGGGATAGTATGGTGATATGTCTGTAGTTGGTTGGTTGAGTTGAATTGCCACCCTTGTGGTGGGGTATGACATAGGATTTTTTCCAGATGTCAAGGACTGTGTTCTCTTGAACTGACCTGTTTACTAATATGGAGACTGTATGTGCAACAGAGTTAGCTGCAAGTGTAAGAAATAGAGGAGCTAAGTTGTCAGTCGAGGGCAGCAAGTTTTCAGTTTGGTAAGAAGAGGTTTGATGTATGCAGTAGGGACAAGTTTAAGACAAAACGTGGTGGAATTGGTAGAGGGAAGGGGAGAGGGAGGTGTTGCAGGTTTAGTTAACTTTTTTATAGAGTTGATGAAGAAGAAATTAAAAAAAGGAGGCCATGTCTGTTGGTGAGCTGTTTTGACAGGGGCTTGGGGAGAGAAGGGTTGCCTGGAAATAAGAGTTTGTTGATACTATTCCAAAACTCTCTCATGTTGGAGTTGGGGTTATCTAGTGATTTTTGATAGTATTGTTTTTTCCCAGATCGACTTGTTTCTTGGTTTGGTTCCTAAATTCTCTATAAGTTTGGACATGGTGATGGGAGTTTGTTTTTTTCCAGGTTTTCCAGGTGCCGTCTCATTTAAGCATTAGTTTATGGCTGGATTGAATTAACCATGGCAAAAAGTTTGTTTTGTTCTTATTTTTCGAGTGGGAGCTAAGGAGTTTTGGATATCCATGAAGGTGTCGTTAAATTTGGAGACAGCCTCGCTGAGAGGGAGGGCATAGAGAAGAAAAGATTATTGAAGGTACCTGGGCAGAGATTAGAGAGATTACAACTTTCTTTGTATTTGTGATGTTTTAACAGATGAGGTGAGTGTCGTAACACATGGTTAGGGAGATGGTCACTGAGTAAGTTGGGTAGAGTGGTGGCATTGTGATACAGATTTGGATTAGAGGTGAGGCTCCAGTCAAGGGTAGTGCTGTTATTTGTGTATTTATTGATATCGGTGGGAGAGGTGATGAGTTGAGAGAATCCAAAGAGATTGAGCTAGTATTGGGAGAGTAGGAATTAAGGAAGTAACAGTCAATATTGACATTACCCAGGATATAATAGTCTCATAAGAGATGTTGTGAGATTAAATATTTGAGGGTAGGGATGTTATTGCCAGGTGGGATATAAATTGCTACTCTGGCTAGTTTTTTTGTGATTAATTTACAGTTAGCAGTAAGAATTTCAGCTGGATGGAAAGTGGGGGGAGATGTAGGTAGAGGATAGAGAGAAATTTTGTCTGAGTATACGATAGCTACACCACCACTTCGTTTCTTGTGTCAATCGAGGCGGAGGATGGTTGTAATCAGGGTGCAGGATTTCAGAGCCTGTAATATGGGGTTGTAACAATGTTTCTGAGAGGGTGAGAATGTCAGGGTTGTAGAGAGAGATAAGGGCATGGAAAGAAGTACAGTAAACTCTCAGTTAACCGGCACCCATAGGGATTGGTAGATGCCAGATAACTGTAGTTTCCAGTTGCTTGAGAGTTATTAAAAATAGGCCTGACTAATACTGCACCCTATATTATTTGCTAGGTTTGACTTGTTCTCAGGTTGAGGAGAGAGGGAATTTATTTCTATCTTCCTCTTTAAAACTCTAAAATTCTAAAAACATAAGGTGCTTTTCTGTGTGTGTGTGGGGGGGCAAAGTGCATCACATGAAAGTTGAACTGTATTTCTTCTATGTTTTTTTTTTTTTTGGCCAGTTGCTTGAGAGTGCTGGTTACTTGATTTCCAGTTAACTGAGAGTTTACTGTAACTTTGTTAGCAATGCTTTGAATACTGAGGGAGAGTATTTTCAAGGTTTTGAGGTGTGAGGTTGAGGAGTTTGGATAGGGGGTGTAGGGGGCGAGGAGGGAGAATGGTCATGTAATGTAGTGGAGGTGTTAGAGAGTTGAGTATGGATACCGCTGGTTGGGTTGAAGGGTGGGCCAGGGTTGGGGTAAATATTGCCGGCCAGCAGAAGTTTTGGAAAGGAGGGTTTGTATGCTTTGATGAGGGGGCTGTAGAAGAGAAGTTTGATATTCAAATAACATGTAATTCTTTACTAAATTCCAGCTAGCTGCGCTGGCAAAAGTTACACATCCACTGCCATACTTCTCCTGGCTTAGCTGGCAATACCTCACATTGTAACATTTTATCTTTGCATTTGCTCATATGCTTTCCTGCAAGGTAATACAATTTCTGAAAGGTTACTTTTCTTTGAGGATAACCACAGGTGAAACTGATGAATGACTCAGTGAAAGCTGCTTTGGGTACAACTGCATTTTGAGATGGAATTTGACTAAGACTATTGAAACTTCAGGTCTATATTATAACATCGAAGTCATAAAACTTTGAATGTTATAATATTGAACCCTATGCACCGAATGCTTAAAATAGTGAAGCTGCAAAATATTGAATACTTTCCTAGGGAAAGTATTTGGTGGGCCGTTTCTGCAGCGTCGCTATTTCCTCGACTGTGAAGCAAAGGTTACAGACTGGGTAAGTGTGCGAACGAATGTGTGTGTGCGATAGGGACCTTAGAGTTAAGGAGCAGGTAAGGTGAGTGTGCGATAGGGACTTTAGGGTTAAGGAGTGGGTAAGGTGAGTGTGCAATAGGGACTTTAGGGTTAGGGAGCGGGTAAGGTGATTGTGCGATAGTTAGGGACCTTAGGGTTAGTGTTGGGTTAAGGTAAGTGGATAGCTAGTAGTGTATGTATGGTTTAGTGTAGGGTTTTGTGAAGTGTCTGTGTGTGCATTATTTATTTTGGTGTGCTTGTGTTGTGTGTATGTTTGTCGGAACAGCAAATTATTTCCCTGGGAAAAAATTTGCTATTCTGACTGTTCGATTTTATGGTCTTTCGACCAAATGGGTTTGATATTATAACATTCGAAGTTTTAAGACTTTGATGTTATAATGTAGACCCGAAACTGCATGTAAGCAACCTCCCCCCCTCAGCCAAAGCTGGGGCATGCTCAGAAAGCTAGACTGAAAATGTAAACAAGGACCAGAATCAAAACAAAAAAATCTTTGGGGCTGTCCCTTTAAGGAAAAAGTTCCATGCTTCTCTCCTAAATGTTCGATTATGTCTAACTGCTAACTACTGTTCTTATGCTTTCTACTTATTCCTCTCACCTTGCCATCGCTCATGACTAGTTTACACTAATTTACATCTTCCCCTCTTTATATAACTGTCAAGATGTTCTTTGTGTTTCACTGTTGCAGTCATTACAATTGGGTTATCCTTCATGCAGGCTACCCTCAGTCGCCTGAATTCCAAAGTCTAGGTCCAGCGTCGGTTGCTGTCGCCTCTTCCCTGACGTCAGTACGCCAGGGGTATAAAAGATGCAGCCAACGCCATTTTCTTCAGTCTTTCTTGCCGCGCGGTGCTGAAGCAAAAGCAGTTCGCAAGTGCCGGTCGGCCGACTCCTGAGTTTTTCAAATTCGAACATCAAATCCGAAGTCTTCATTAAAGCTAAGTACCCCGTTGGGGAAACTTTTTTCTTGCTCCAGACTGATGTCAGAAAAAGTTAACAATTGTATTTCTTGTGGGAAGCAAATAACTCATAAGGATTTTCATTCTTACTGTATTCCTTCCCAAGGCCCTGACCAGAACGTTGCTAGTTGTCGGTTTTGTGCTAGATTTAACCAATGCACTATTAAGCGTTGGTACGATTTTGCTTTCCATTACTTTGGCAGAAGATTTAATTACATAATGCCGTCAGAACAACCGACTACCGGAGTTTATAAAAAGCGCAAGGAAAAAGAAAAGGACAGGCATCCGAGATCCAAAACCGACGACGAGGCTTTTGCTAGGCCTGTCGCCGGTTCTCAGTGAGGTGCTTTCGCAGCCCCTGACGCCCGCTACTTCAGAGCCACAGGCCACTTCCGACTCCTACATGGAGCCGACGAGGTCACTGGAAACTCAAGGTATTGGACACTCGGAAACTATTCCCTCATATGGGTCTGGAGCGGCTGAGCAGGCATCGGCTTCTGAGGGTGTTTTCAGACCTACATAATTATATGTGAAACCTACTTCAGCTTCCAAGGCAAAGACTAAAGCAACTCTAAAGACAAAGAAACAAGTACAGCATTCTCCTGGACAGGCCTGCATGCCTAAGAAACAGATGCTTAAAATGGCCGAAGACCTTATTACTTTGATCAGGGGTTCCCATCCCCCTTCTGATAAGAGGCCTAGGCAAGAGGTAGAATATGAATCTTCAGACCAGGTTTCCATTTCCTCTGATTCCTCATCTGAACAGGAATATTCTCTTCCTCCTTATGAGGACTCTGATGCTGAAGAATCTATCTCTTCAGCCTCCCCTCCTGAGGATTATTCTTTTGGGGAGACACTGCATTCTATGAGGGAACATTTCCACTGGGAGAGCCAGGATTACTCAGAATCCAAGAAAAGGCTCCAAGACTTCCTTTTATTGCCTCAACACAGGCCCCTTGCTATCCCTCCTGATTTAGACATTGTAGATGATGTATTTTCAGAGTCCAGTCTATCTCCAGACTCTTTACCACCAGCTCCTGTTAAGCCAGACAGATACTACAGGGTTCCTGATTCACATAAATTTCTTTATAAAAACCCTGCTGCTGACCCAGAAACCATCTCTCAGGGTCCCAAAAGGGTCAAGGCTTCTACTGCAAAAAACCCTATCCCCTCTGATAGGGATTCTAGGGCCCTAGACAGATGGGGTAAAAGATTTATACTTCTGCAACCTTGACTGTAAGAGCCTTAAATTGCCAATTTCATATGCTTAAATATCAGCAATATCTTATGTCACTGCTTAAACAGAAAATGTCAACAAATTCAGAATGTGCAGACAACAAAGAAATGCAGGATTTATTGCATGCAGCTGAACAAGTTGGAAAGCATACTTTGCAATGTGGTTTTGATTCTCTAGAGGCCTCCTGCAGGGCCGCTGTTACAGGTTCTGTCATTAGAAGGCATGCTTGGTTAAAAGAACAGAATTTGCCTGATCATTTTAAAGCAAAACTATTAGATGCTCCATTACAGCATGATACTTTGTTTGGTGTTAAAGCAGAAGAGGTGTTGAAGAAAATGGAGGACAAAGCTAAATCTATGCAAACAGTCAAGGATTTCTTGCAGGCACAGCCTCCCAGATTTAGCAGGAACTGGCCTACAAATAATTGGTCCTTTCCAGTATCCGATAGGCCACAAAGAGGCAGATACAGACGCCCCAGAGACAGATCACAGCCCCAGGGCTCATACAGGCCTAAACAATGGGGTGCTTCTACCCCCAAGAGCGGAGAGGAAAAATCACAGCCTTACAGGAAACAGTTTCAATGACTTTCCCCTTCCAGGTCCAAGCACTTATCTTTTGGCAGCCCCTTTGGGGGGGAAACTAGCACTTTTTTCACAAAACTGGCACATGATCACCCAGGACAAATGGGTTCTAAATATAGTATCACAAGGCTATGGGTTCCACATTCACACCCTGCCAATGCCAAACGGTATGCCAGACCTGCCACGCAATCAATGGGCAGAGGTACAAAAACAAGTTTCATCCCGCATGGACATGAGGGCCATTCAACAAGTACCAGAGCAAGAGCAGGGACAAGGATTCTATTCAAGACTGTTCTTGGTACCCAGAAAGGACAAAGCCTGGAGACCAATACTGGACCTATCTATTCTAAACACATATCTGGATATTCCAAAATTCAAAATGTTGACTCTACAGCAGCTTCTGTCCATGTTGGGCAAGAAGGCGTGGCTTGTGACTTTAGATTTAAAAGAGGCATACCTGCATGTCCCAATCAGACAAACATGCAGAAGATACCTCAGATTCAAAGTTGGCTCAATGCACTACCAATTCTCTGCACTGCCCTTTGGCGTATCTACTGTGCCCAGGGTCTTCACAAAGTGCCTGGCACCAGTAATTGCATACTGTAGACAAAGAGGAATACAAATATATCCTTACTTGGACGACTGCCTCATTCAAGCAGAGAACAAGGACATTCTACTACAGCATCTGACGTTTGTAAAGAGATTACTATCATGCCTAGGGTACACAGTCAACGAACAGAAATCAAAACTAGTACCCTCTCAAGAGATAATATTCCTGGGTGCAAGCTTAAATACAACTGCCCAGATGGCTTTATCTCACGCCAGACAAGCGAAGACAACTGACTACCTATTTCAAACTGTTGGCAACAAAGGCCCAGTTATCTGCAAGAAAAATTCTGCAGACTTTGGGCTTCGTGGCATCCTGCATTCTACTAATTCCATATACAAGACTGCATATGAGGAAACTTCAGTGGTACCTAAAAAGTGTTTGGACTCAACATTGCCACAGCCTGGAAACAATAGTTACTCTCATTCCCTGCCTGCAACAGGAGTATCAATGGTGGGCGAAGGCCTGTCACCAGAACAAGGGACAGCCATTCACTCTACCCCCAGCCACACAGACATTAGCAACGGATGCATTGGATTATGCCTGGGGAACCCACATGGCAGGAAGATGTATTCAAGGCACATGGTCCACAAACCAAATGCATCTACATATCAATCAAAAAGAGATGCTAGCTGTTCATAATGCCTTGACAGCCTTCAAGGACCTACTTCATCCGGGACTACTGATAAAGACAGACAATACCACGGTCATGTGGTACATAAACAAGCAGGGAGGCACTCATTCCTACTCCCTTTGCAGACTAGCCATGACTTTGTGGGACACAGCATTGACTTACCAAGTAAATCTGCAGGCACAATTCCTGCCAGGAAAGATAAATACTCTGGCAGATGAACTAAGCAGAAACCTCATGGATCCCCACGAGTGGAAATTGGATCCACAAGTCTTCAGCATGATAACAAGGAAATGGGGATGCCCGGACATAGATCTATTTGCCTCAGCTCACAACTGCCAAATAAAGAGATTCTGCACAAGGACTTATCACAAACAAGCATGGAAAGTGGATGCCCTATCTTTCAGTTGGAAAAACTTAACAGTATATGCCCTTCCTCCTCTGCCTCTCCTCCCCAAGGTACTCCGAAAGGTCAGACAGGAGAAGCCAAAAATTATATTGATTGCCCCAGATTGGCCACGCCAGTACTGGTATCCAATCCTAAGGAACTTGTCTCAATGCCCAGCCTGGACCTTACCTCAAGTACCTCATCTACTGTCCCAGCAGAACAATCAGATCCTGCACAGCCAACTCAAGACCTTAAATCTGGCAGCATGGCGGATAATGTAGTCATACAAAACACACCTCTCACTAAAGCGGTGATGGATGTCATTTTGGAGGCCAGGAGGCCTAGTACTAGAAAATCCTATGCTGGAAAATGGAAGAGATTCTGTGCTTGGAACCAGGCACAAGGAATTGACACAGCTGTACCAAACATTCCTCAGATTTTGCAATACTTGACTGAGATGCTGGACAAAGGCCTATCTTTTTCATCTATAAAAATTCATGCCTCTGCCATTTCGGCTCATTACAATACAGAGCCACCAATCTTTTCTCATCCTTTGTTAAGGCAGTACCTCAGAGGGGCCAAAAATTTAAGGCCTCCAAGAAAATCACCAATATCTGCATGGGACTTCAATTATGTCTTGGAAAAAACTCACCCTGCCTCCTTTTGAGCCAGCCGCTGCAGCTGATATAAAGTTTTTATCTTGGAAAACAGCTCTGCTCCTAACAATAACTTCTGCAAGACAAGTCCCAGAGCTACAGGCACTCATGGCTGTGGAACCTTTTATCATTTTTTATCCAGACAGGGTTTCTCTGAGGACTAACCCGACATCTATTCCTAAGGTAGTGTCCAGTGTGGCCCTTAACCAAACTATTCATCTGCCTACTTTTTATCCAAACCCACAGAATAAGGGGAAGAGAATTCTGCGTTCTTTGGACATACACAGACAGCTACACTTCTACTTGAACAAAACCAAAGCTTTCAGAAAGAGCAATTACTAGTGGCATATGCTGCAGGATCACAAGGAAAGGCTATCTCAAACCAGACTATTTCAAAGTGGATAGGCCACTGCATTCGTTTCTGCTATTCTCAACATGGCAAGCCAGTACCTAAGGGCATTAGGTCACATTCAACCAGAGCAGCAGCCACTTCAGCAGCCTTCCTCAGGGGAGTACCAACCAAAGACATTTTAGAGGCTGCTACTTGGAGTTCAGTGCACACCTTCACAAAGCACTATCACCCTGTGTGTTGAGAGACAGCCTTACAAGACTATCTGCAAATATATAGAGCTTTACTATATTTTTCTCTATTATTCTGTATTATAGAGCTAAATTGTTGCTTAGATATCTGTTGTCTTACTGTTCTGCAAACATACAGAGATCAGTATGTATTTTTTTGGTTTTATAATTTGCACTCTGATTCCTCACATCTCTGTTGAAACTGTCTTCCCCACCCCCCTCATTTGGTTTCTATAGCTTGTGTGTTGTTAACTCAAGGTTCCCTTAATTTGACTTAATAGCAGCAGCCTGCATTTAAAGTGGAACCTGTGTGTTGAGAGACAGCCTTACAAGACTATCTGCAAATATATAGAGCTGAGTATATTTTTCTGTATTATTCTGTTTTATAGAGCTAAATTGTTGCTTAGATGTCTCTTGTCTTACTGTTCTGCAAATATACAGAGATCAGTATATATTTTTTTGGTTTTATAATTTGCACTCTGATTCCTCACATCTCTGTTAACCCCCCCCCCGCCCCCCACCGTTCTTGGTTGTAGTTTAAATTTGGTGGCTTTTGCAGCGCCCGCCCCACTATATATTTGATCTGGGACACTCCCCCAGTCCCATCTCTTTACCGCATTCTACCTAATAAACCCTTTCTGCACTTGCTTTTAGTCCTTTTTAATTTAATTACATTTTTTCAAACTGTGTGTGGACTAATATTGCTACATACTCAAGTGTGCCAGCTTGCACTGCATGTGAATTGTTTTTACTACTGTTTTTGCTACTTTTCTGAAAAAAAATTGTAAGCCTGTTTCCTACCTTTCCTGTAATTAGTGTTCCAGATACAGATTTGCTGTATCCAGGACTATTTGTAAGCTTCTGAGCCCCCCAAGCCTTTCTGTGTTGGAGGGAAGCCTTCTAGCTTATCAGTGGGAGTGGTAAGCACTAGGTAACCTGTCTACCATATAAGGAGTGGTTCTGGCCCAGAATTTGTAGTTACTGGCCATTTGGGCGGTCTTCCATCTCTCTCAACTTTCTGATTTGAAGGCCTGCATTTGCACTTGTTTCTGTCCTGTAACTCCTGGGCCTATCTCATTTGCTCACTCAAAAAAAAAAAAAAAAAGATCTGCTTTTACTGTATTTGTGTTTCTTCCTACTTTATTTTGCTTTTGCGTCATCTTAAAAGTACTCAATTGTATTTATTACTGCTTGGTGTAACTCATTCTAAGCCTTTTAGTTTAAGCACTTGGGCTTCAGACCAGTTGTTTTACATTAAGAAGGTTTGTGGTCTGCACTGTAGTGGCAGAACAGGTAGCTTACATCCTTCTAAGTTGGGAACTGCTGATTGAGGGCTCAGTGTCTGTTATTCTTAAAGTGTATTAATTCTGGTTTAAGCACTTGGGCTTCAGGCCAGTTATTTTACATTAAAAGGGTTCGTGGTCTGCACTCTTGTGGGAGGAAAGGCTGGACTCTGCCCTTCTGAGCTGGGAATTTCTGGTTAAAGGCTTTTAGTGCCTGCATATTTGAACTGCTTCTTACTGAAATTGGTACACCTTGTTTGCTGTAGCATAGACTAGATCCAGGCCTGCTGGATCTAGCTTTGTTTGTATAACTTGAGCACTAATCCAGGCATTCTTTAAAGTATTAAATTGTATTTATTACTGCTTGGTAGTAACTTGATTAAAGTGTAGCTATCATTCTAAGTCTTTTGGATTAAGCACTTGGGCTTCAGACCAGTTGTTTTACATTAGGAAGGTTTGTGGCCTGCACTGCTGTGGCAGGACAGGTAGCTTACGTCCTTCTAAGTTGGGAACTGCTGATTGAGGGCTCAGTGTCTGTTATTCTAAAAGTGTATTAATTCTGGTTTAAGCACTTGGGTTTCAGGCCAGTTGTTTTACATTAAAAAGGTTTGTGGTCTGCACTGTAGTGGCAGAACAGGTAGCTTACATCCTTCTAAGTTGGGAACTGCTGATTGAGGGCTCAGTGTCTGTTATTCTAAAAGTGTATTAATTCTGGTTTAAGCACGTGGGATTCAGGCCAGTTATTTTACATTAAAAGGGTTCGTGATCTGCACTCTTGTGGGAGGAGAGGCTGGACTCTGCCCTTCTGAGCTGGGAATTTCTGGTTAAAGGCTTATAGTGCCTGCATATTTGAACTGTTTCTTACTGAAATTGGTACACCTTGTTTGCTGTAGCATAGACTAGATCCAGGCCTGCTGAATCTAGCTTTGTTTGTATGCTTGTTGTTTGTTTGCTTGTTATTTCCCTGAAACGCTAATTCCACCTAAAACACGGCTTTTCAGCACTTCTGTGGATCCCTAGTGATATCTGCATTGCTTACTGTACTTATTTCCTTGTTTCACTTGAAAGAAAGTTACTGTTTGTCGTTTTTGCATTTAAGTTACCTGTAACACATTGCATTTAAGTTATCTGGCACTTGCTCACTAAAGCAATTATATAAGTCAGCACTAAAAAATTAAAAGCACTACACCCTCACAAACTCCCATTGAGTACCTTGTTCCCCAATGGCCCTTTTTTTCAATTATAAAGGAATTCCCAATACTATTCTAGCATGTCCAAAGGTCAGTTGTCAATCTCCTCTCCTGTCCAGCTGGTGAATCTGGGAATCTTGAGGCAATGTTACAACTGCCTCATGTACACAGACAACCCTCTCCTCCTCCCAACAAATTCCAACACATGTGAGAGATGCAACCATATAGCCATATTGGAGGCTAAGCTCTCTCAACTCAGTACTGGCAAAACCAGTCAGGAGGAGAAGGAAACCACACTCACTACAATTCCAGTCTCACATAGACCTACCACGACAGCAAACCAAACACATAAACACACAAAAACATACTCGGAGGCTCTAAATAAAAATCTGCCTAAGCAGCAGAGACCTCCAAAGCAGACACCCAAGCAACCGCTACCCCAAAACAAAACACGTGCAACACATAGCTCACAAAGCCAGTGTGCCGAACAGTCACAGCCCTTAAGGCTAAACAACACACCTGATACACTTGTAATAGGTGACTCTATCGTCAGGCACACTGACGTCCCGCTCACCAGGCTGAACAAGGTCACAGTGAGCTGCCTGTCGGGCGCTAGGATCCGCCACATAACACAAGCACTCAGGTCACTCCAAGGCATGTACAAATATGATTCAGTCATTTTCCATGCTGGTGTGAATGACCTGAGACGTACCTCCCTGGACTACATGAAAAGAGACATAGAGGAGCTCTCTGAGCATGTAGCCCAGGCCGGTATGACCCTGACCTTGAGTAGCATCTTACCCTCACCAAGAATGATACCACAATATGAAGACAAGATGATCAATTTCAACAATTGGCTTAAGTATTGGTGTCATTCAAAGGGGATCCAATGCCTGTCAGCCTGGGATGACATGCTCGACAAGCCACGATGCTTCACTAGGGACGGCTTGCACCTGTCACCCTGGGCTTTCGGATATTGGCAAAGGCTCTTGCTACCCCCATAGTGCCTTTTTTAGGCAAGGCTCAGAAGACAAACCCACCTCCATAGGTATCACAAGGGATAAGAAACTAAGAGTAATGCTACTCAACGCCAGAAGTCTAAACCTCAAGATGCACGCACTCTAAACTCTCCTTAGCATGGAGAACATCGATATCTGTGCAGTAACAGAAACCTGGTTCAAGGCTCCCGAGAGCACCCCAGCACTACCAGGTTATACCTCATACCATGCTTTTCGGCCCCAAAACTTGGACTGAACCACAAAAGGAGGGGGAGTATCAATATTCATCAAAGATACCCACACTTCCAGGTTGGTGGCACAGCACGAAGCATCAGAGAACTATCCATATGCAACTAACAGTGGGTAAAATTGACTTCCAGTTTATAGCCTGCTACAGACCACCCTCCCAAACCCAGGAACCCCACTCAGCCTTCCTGAGAACACTGGAAAATATGAAGGTCTCTCCAAACACCATTATATTGGGAAACTTCAACTACCCAAACATAGACTGGGAGCATTACTGTAGCTCCAACACCCTAGCCCAAAGGTTCCTAGAATTTATAAACTCAAATGCTATGGAACAATTTGTTACCACTCCCACAAGAGGGGAAAACATACTGGACCTGATCCTCACCAACATGGGGACTCTATGCTCCAGACCAGAAGTGTATCCCTCACTGGTAAGATCAGACCATAAACTAATCTCACTGGATATTCACATCCCGACTCCACCCTCTGCCCTGAAAACCACAGTGAAAAACTTCTCTAAAGCAAATTTCACACTCCTCAAAACCGAGGTGGAATCCTTCAAAGCCCCCGGGCCTGTGGAAAATACGGCCCAGACCGCAGAATCCTTTATAAACGCATTCTATGAACACCTTCAGGAATGCATGGATCATGCAATCCCAAATAAAACCAAGACCCAATCCTCCAAAGGCAGACGTCCTGTCTGGTGGACCCCAGCCATAAACAAACTATACAATAGAAGGAGGAAGCTACTACATGATAGAGCAAAATCCCAAAAAGGGAACGCATCTCTGATCAGTATTAGCAAAAAACTACGGGCACTCATGAAATCGCCTAAGGCCAGCTTCGAGAGAAAAATTGCACAGGACACTAAGGATAATCACAAGGCTTTCTTTAGTTATGTTAGGAACCTGGGTGGGAATTCCCAGATATGCTCAGAATTAGTCCAAAATGACAAAAAATACACCGAACCCACAGACATTGCCAATATCCTAGCTGACAGGTTCAGTGCAAACTTCTCCCCCCCCTCCCCACCAAAAGTGCAAATATCTATCCCAGCAGAGTGCTGCCCCCCTGACATCTCAGATGCTCAGGTAAGAGCTGCCCTCTCCAAAGCAAAAACACAGCATCAATGGGACCAGGCGGTGTCCCGGGCTGCGTCCTACATGAACTCCAAGAAGAGCTAAACCCAAACATAAAACTACTGTTCAATCTCAGCCTTACTACAGGATATGTACCCAAAGAGTGGCGTACAGCAACAGTGGTCACTCTCCACAAAGGTGGTGCCTCAACGGATCCTGGAAACTATCGCCCCATAAGCCTGACTAGCTTGGTCTGCAAAGCTATGGAAAGGATCATCATGGACCTCATAAATAAAGATATTGGGGACCTACTGACACTGGATCCTACCCAGTTCGGCTTTGTTAAGGGCAGATCCTGCCTCTTAAACCTGGTTGATTTCTTTGAAACAGTCACCAAGGCCATTGACGAGGGGAAGGTGGTCCACACAGCCTACCTGGACCTCGCAAAAGCCTTTGATACAATAGCCCACTCGGGCATTATAGATAAGCTCACCAGCTTAAATATAAACCCCTGTGTCATTAGATGGGTTGCAAACTGGCTCAAGGACAGAACCCACATGGTCAGAATTGCTGGAGCCATATCAGACTCCAAACCAATTACAAGTGGCGTCCCACAAGGCTCAGTCCTGGGACCTCTCTTGTTCGGTATATATTTCTCGGAGGTACAGGCCAACACGGAAGGACTGTGGCTGACCAAGTTCGCAGATGACTGCAAACTGGGTGCCATAATCGACTCTCCAGCTGACACAAGCATCCTCCAAAAGGGCCTCATAGAAACAGACAACTGGTGCCAGAGCCATGGCCTCAAGCTAAACGGCAAAAAGTGTATAGTCATCCCTTTTGGCAAAAACAAAGTGCCCACAAATTACCACATAGGTGGTAATCCATTAAGTACAGAAGAAGTAATTAGGGACCTGGGGACCCAAGTTGATAGCAATCTCTCATTTGACAACCACATGGCCAAAGTGGTTAGAAAAACATTTTATATAGCCCACCTAATCATGAAGGGATTCACATTTAGATCAGGGGAGTTCATCGTGCCTCTTTACTCATCCCTCATCAGGCTCATAATTGAGTACAATGCCCCTTTTGGGATGTACCTTGCCAGGCACCTGCAGCAACTGGAAAGACCTCAAAAGTACCTCACCAAGAGGATCAAAGGGCTCAAACAGATGCCATATGCTGCCCGGTTAAAGAAACTCCAGCTCTACTCAGTGGCATACCGCCTGCTCAGAGGCGATCTGTGCCTGACGTATAAAGCCATGTCCAACCCGGAATTAATGGACATGCTGCACCTCAGAAAATCCAAATCCCATCGAGCTACTCGCTTGAGAGACTTGAACCTCAGCACTGAAATAAATAGGACATACTGGAGGGACAGATTCATAACCCAGAGGCTCCCTTCACTCTGGAATAAAATCCCAGTCCAGGTTAGGCAGAGTCCCTCATTGACTCTCTTCAAGAGGAATCTTGATGAGTGGATGGGAGATCGTAGGTTTACCCTGGGTATCACTTCTGTGTCACTGTTAGACAGAGGCACAATATATTAACCTCGAAAAAGGGCATAGCAAAATTAATTTAAAATGGGTGGCAAAAGCCAAACACACTCTGGCTAGGCTTATAAATGCCCTAGGGCAGATAGCCTAGTATGAACCTATGAACCTACCACTCTGCTCTAAATCCAGGGCAGGCTTTGCCACTGCAGTTCTGCAGGGCCTAATAGCCACCCCTAATGCTATTTAGCTCCAGCCTCCCAACCTTAGCTTTGGGATTCAACCCAATTGTAATGACTGCAACAGTGAAACACGAAGAACATAGTACGGTTGTGTACACTTACCATAAATGTAGATGTTTGAGTGTATTCACTGTTGCAGTCCAGGTTACCCACCCGCCATCCCCCATTTCTTTGCTGGCACTTATCTGTACTTCTCTATTCTATACAACCTATGTGGTGTATTTGCTTGTAGATGAAGGCAAATTATATATACTTTGGTGCATGCATGTTTTATTGATATATTTTTAGCCTATCCTTTTGGGGGCACCTGACATCTGGGGCAAGAAAAACTGAAAAAAAATGGTGTCGGCTGCATCTTTTATACACCTGGCGCACTGACGTCAGGGAAGAGGCGACAGCAACCTATGCTGGACCTAGACTTTGGAATTCAGGCTGACTGAGAGTAGCCTGCCAGCAGGATAACCCAATTGTAATGACTGCAACAGTGAATACATTTATGGTAAGTGTACACAACTGTACTTTCTCTTCCTCTTGAAATGCCTCTAGTCCATCCACCTAATGATCAAGACACTACTATTTTAGAACCTATGATAGTGCTACTACTTTGGAACTGTTGAATATTAAACTGTTTGACATTTACTAAATGAGTTATAATGTAACATTTTTGAGAAGTTTATTATGTGAGATGTTTGTTCTTCTATGTTATGTATGTTTGTTTGTGTCTTTCGGCTTTTCCCGGTTAGGTTTCGCCACAGCGGAACTCCCGTCCACTAATGATTGGCAGTAGATTTTTATGTACTGGCTTGCCGGGCCTAATGCACAACCTTCAACGAAGAAACTCCCATTCACGCATGTCACCACACAGAAGATGCTCTAACTGAGAATCGAACGGGCATCGTCTAACTGTGAGGCGACAACGCTGCCGCAGTTATGTATGTAACTATGAAATATTTTGTCTGACAACTCCTTGCATATGTGTCATACTAGCTTAAGTATGGTATACTTATAAATGTTTTATATCTCCGCTTAAAAGGGGTCACGCATTGCCCATTTAAAAATTCAGCTAAACAAATGTAATTAATAAATAAATATCAGAGTCTCCTTTTTAGCTTGCGTTAAAATTTCTTATCTAAAAGACATTTCTGTTTTTGGCAATTACTTCAGCCAGAAGAGTTTAAGTTTTGCAGGCTGTTAGATGCGCTGAGCCCTACATGGGCTTCCATAAGGGTTGTTGCTGTTTCGACGAACCTTAATTTATGCAGAAAATGTCAAACATTATTGCCCTTAAACAGAAAATTCAGTTTTCCTTCTTTCTCTTCTCATCTTCAGAGTCCAGAATGCAAGGTGACAGCTTTTTTTTTTTTTTTTTTTTTTTTTTTTACATAAGTAACTTGCTGTCAGGATTTTTGGAAGCCTGGGAATATTTGTTTTACTCCTGATAATGGAACTGCTTTCTTTTAAGCCTGCCGGCAGCAAATATTTGTGAGTCAGTATGGTCCCATCATTCATACTGTTAAATGGTTAAACAAAAAATGCCATACTGGTTCACAGAGGCGCTAGAACATGGGGAGATCTAATACTTTTTTTTATGGGACCAACATAGGTTTTACCAAAAAGTATTAAAGATTCACCTTCAGTTATTCACCTTTAAGTGTTAAAAGTTGGATTGCTTTTCCAAGAACTAAGATAGCTTCACTACTGTTGTCAGCCAGGGAATGCTGATGGGCATCCCCACCTGATTACTGGAGTTATAGCATAGTATTCTGCTTGTAGATTTAAAATCAGTGTGAGAGCATGGAAATGGGTGAAATAACATATTACAAATAGTAGATTCTGAAATAGCAGATGATTAAATTCAAGTCCTTGTGTTGGTAACTTCCAAGATCTACCCCCAACATGTTTTAATTTTCTTTTGTTGTTTTATATTGTTTGGTCCTGGTGCATTATAATACTGTGGATGCATAAGTAAGGCAGAATAAGAAAACTATGATTGTCCTCTGTGTTTTTAACTCTCCAGGGAGGCATTGTTTGTCTTTGTAGTACATGCTAAAGTTAGTAGCAGTAACTCATCTTTCTAACACCATTACTGAGGATGCAGGCAAAGGGCAGTATGCTGTTTATTTGTGCTCAGAACTTCTATTAACTTTTCTCCAGAGCTGCTTGGTATGTGAATTGATCAGTATGTCTCTGAACTGTCTTTTTTCCCCCCAGCATACCTCTCAATTGTCCAGATTTTCGCAGACTGTCCAGATTTTTGCCTCATATTTTTGGTCTGTCCCTTATAAAATTTGTGATTTTTTGGGGATTTTTGTGGCAAATCAGTGAGGACTGAATTCACTAAATAAACACAGGCATTTGAATTTCCTTCAAAAAGAAAAATCTGTGGTATCCCTCGAAGTCTATACTGGGTCCAAAACAAACCAAGAATACATTTTTCAGTGTGTTGGGTGTGATGTTCACTTCCTGAATTATGTTATGCACTTAGTTCAGTAATAAAAATTGAACTGTAAAATATAACTGTAAAATATGTGATACAAAATAATCAAATAGAGAATAGTAGGTAGTCCACAATTGAGTTAAAAATAGAATATCCTTTATTGAAACACACAAACAAGCGATCCTGGTTGAATATAATGAAAAGCGTCAAAAACATTTTCCTTATTTATATATAATGAGGTTGTTTGGAGCAAGAGAGTGATTACAGAGGGTGATTCTGTTAAGAGCAACAAAAGCATTAAAATCATTCCTTTAGCTAAGTCCCCCCTTCCCCATTAACACCATAGTATAAACAAAGATTGTGCTACCAAAAACTGAAACTGAAAAGCTAGAGAAAAATTACAATCTAAGACGAGTTTAAGACACAATTATTAACACTTTCTATAGGCTAACCAGCGAATCCAAAACTTTATTAAGAAACTAACTAAAAAATGACTGACTAACAAAAAGATCTGTGACTAGACATCTACCAGAATAAATATTAATAAATATACAACTTTTAACAAAGATTGCTTTTGTATCCGATAAATAAATCAGGTTTGTGTGTCAAAAACAAATCATAATATGAATGAACACTTGCAGATATACAACTGAAAACATAAGTAGAATGAAAAACATAAAAAATTGCTAAACTGGAAATACAGTGCTAAATGTTAGAAATAACACACTAAAGCCATGTGGATCTGATAAAATGTGGCATCTAACTGAGAAAACAGTTTGAGTGTGCAAGAGTGCACTTGAGTAACTGCAACCTTTAAAAACAGAAAAAGACTAGGCCCATGCACATTGTGTGCACTATCAAAAACTTTCACTACCTAAAAGGTAACAAAAGTGTTCAGTTTAAAATCTAAAGTAGCATATAATGTGTAGCCATCAAAAATAATTAATGTATACTTCATATCCTTCAGAAAATGTATGGTAATGTTTATTCTAGCAGCTTTCTAAGTTTATAAGAACAATATTTAAAATTTGTCCCCATTTTGGGGGATTTCTTTCCATTAGTTTTGGCTTTGTCCAGATTTTTTTGCTAAGAAGTTGAGAGCAATGTCCCACCCCTCTAGCTATAGAGCCATCCATTCAGATATGGCACATATTTCTACAGAAATTCCAAAGCAGAAATATGGCCCCTTTTAAAAGGTGTAAATTCACATATTAGTAATCACCATGAAGGCATGAAAATGATTCCAGTCATCTGTTACGATGATTACCTTTCACGACTTTATTGCCCTCAACTTCCCTCAAACTCCTTAAGATGGCAGAGATATTCAAACAAGACTGCAAATAATACTGTCTAGGAAGGTTAAGTTAATTAGATTGCGAGAGAAAACAAATGTGAGAAAAGCAGATGCAAAAACAGACTAAAGTTTGGGTTGTTATTGCATCAGTGCAGTATGCCTTTCAGAATAATTGCATATTACACTTTTACTCTACCCTGCAACACTGCAGGCTGTGCTTTGATAACCATCAGCTTCGAACTTGAGGAATTCAGTTTATTTATTTATTTATTTGCCATTTGTTAACCGGGTTATTCTGGCAGGGCAGGTGCCCTTTTTCAGCAGAGACCTGAGGAGAAAAGCCCCAAATACAAAAATGTATTTTGTTACAATGAAAAAATACGCATATAAGCAAAAACATACAAGGTGAATATGATTCATCTTATACATGCTTAGAAAAAGACACATTAACATATAAAGCTGTGTCAAACCCAGAGCTGTTGGACATGCTACACCTAAAGAAATCCCAATCCCGCCGAGCTACACGCTCTAGGGGCCTAAACATTGTCACCACAATAAACATGACATGCTGGAGGGATAGATTCCTATCCCAGAGACTTCCCATACTCTGGAACAGGCTACCCATCTATGTCAAGCAAAGTTCTTCATTAGCACTCTTCAAGAAAAATCTTGATGAGTGGATGGGAAATAGGAAATACACCCCAGGGATCACTTCTGTGTCTCTGCTCGACAGTGGCACAGGAAAATAACTTTCTTGGGTGGCATAAGCCAGGGAACCTTGTTGGCTAGGCTTATGTAGGCCCTTGGGTCGATAGCCTAGTACCTACCTACGAACAATCTTAAAATACATGTATTGGAAATGTATGATAACAGATAGGAAAAGAGGAAAGGAAGGAAGGAAGGATTAGTATGTAGGCAAATCTTGGGTAAAGTGTGGCATCTAGTCAGAGAAAAGTGGGGAATGGACAAGAGAAATGGATGTAAGATATAGGTGAGAGTTTTCTGATGCAGTAAATAGGTGCTTGTTATTGAAACAAGTAAAACATACTGGGTTGGGAGGGTGGCCTAATCGTTAAGGTGTTTGCCTTACAAACACAAGTTGCAGGGTTTGAGTCTCACAAGGGATAATTGGCTAAGCTTAAAATGGCTCGCAAGGGCAGTTAGCTTAGTAATAATCTATGAACCTATGAAGCTATACAAGCAGGAGAGTATACGATGTAGGAAATAGAGACAGTGGTTTGGAAGCAGAAAAAGGCGGGTATGTTACCGATACATTAAATTGCTACTGTAAAATGCTGGCTTTTATTCATTTCTTTCCAACATTTGAACATTTTTGCTGCATTACAGTGATTAATTTCACTTGCAGTGAATGCTGTTTTTCTTTAACTTTGCTGCTTGCAATGCAGACCTTAACCAGCAGAGGGCAATACATACTGTTAACTGAAAATAATATTTTGTGGTTGACTGCTTGCCTTCCTGACAGGCTTTTCATTTTTTACATATTGTAGTAGCAATACTTATGTTAATGCCAACCAGTCCAATCTTCGTATCTTGTCAGTGTTTGGTGGCCTGCCTTGTTCTTTTGCAAATAAAACTATACAGCATTCCTTCTCACAAATGTTATGTGGCATATTTCAAAAATAATTGTGCCCCTCTACGATAAGTTATTGGAAAGTGTTGTGTAAGAGGTTTTATTTATTCTGTAAAGAAGTTGTAAGTTTATTTGAATATATATTTATTTGTTTAGTAGAATCCCAATGACATTAGAGTTTTAGGATCCCTCACTCCGATTTGATTTTTGTTGCATTTTGGATGCATGCTTTGTAGGTACATTAGTTTAGTAAACCAAAGCAGTCTGTTGCAGCTGATAAATGCCGTCACATATGCATGATTATTTTGAAATAAGAAATTCATAGGGAGACATGAAACTACTGAAAGGGACAGGGGGTGTAAGAGTCAGAATGTAGATATGTGAATAATGACAGAATGTTCAGCCATGCACATTTTCTATATGCTTTTTATTAATTTGTATAGAAATAAATCTGTAAAAGTAAACATAGAACAAAAAACATAAATATCCATCAGAATTCTGTGCTTTCAGTTACTGGATCTGCAGAAAGTAGATACAAAGCGTAGGCCCTCATATAAGCTCAAAGATGTTTAATACATAATATATTATGGAACAGTGGTTAATGTTGTCTGTTCACAGCAAGAGGTTTTCCGTTGGCTGGAATGCCTTCTGAGTGGAGTATGCATTTCCTCCCTGTGTTTGCGTGGGTTTCCTCTGGGTGCCCCAATTTCTTCCAACATTCCAAAGACATACAGAAGGTGGATTGGGCACTTTAAATTGGTCATAGCTGTTTGTGTGCTTGTGTGATATGGAAGAACAACCGCAGCAGGGTTATCCACCTGGCAGTGTGAACTTTGACTCTAGATGATTGTTACTATTGAAGTGACACCCCAACACCATGTGAAAAAATGGACAAAAAGGGGTTGTGGATGGATGTTTGAGGAATAAGATGTGGGTTTAAGATAAAACTTCCTCCAAATAGAAAAGAAAATGTGTGTCCTACTTCTTGTCTGCTCGCTCCCTTATCTGTCTTAATTTTCCTCTTCCCTTTTATACTCCCTATACAGCGCTAGATACTTTACACCCCATCCTTTCTTGTTTGCTCTGAAAAGCTTAACTCCTAAGGCAGCTGTCCTGTCTGTCTTGCCTGTAGTTTTACTCTTTCCACTCGAACCAAAACCCTCTTTGGATTCCTACTGACCTAACCCTAATCTTTCCTACTTTGCTATATCTACTTACTGTATTTCATTTTTCCATTAATTTCCTCACCTTTTATTCTAATATCACTGCTGTCTCATCACTTTCTGCTCCAGTTGTACCACATTTTATGCCCCCTCTCTTCCACAGCCTAGCCCCCATCTCTCTGACTACATCTCTTACCTGTGATATTATTTCTTCTTTATGTAGCATCTCAGGCTGTGCCTCCTTTCACAGTCATTTTTGCCCACAAGATTATTAACAATTCTTACATTTTTTAAACTGCAATGACAAATATAAACTGTTAATGTATGAAAGAGTACATGAATACATATGTTAAATACATGCAATAATAAATTATTTAAAACACATAAATGCATAAAACTCTAATAATTATATTACAGTTTGCTCCTACTTGCCTCTGATATACTAACCATTGAAACTAATTCATTAAGACCTTGGGAGGGGGTCATAAGTGTTAAGCTTTTCCATCTAAGGTCTTTGTTCAGTAACACTTTCTGCCAATTGCCACTCCAACATTCTCATGCAACCCTGTCCAAGATTGCAAATTTGAAATTCAAAAAATGTTTACTGGTAATGCTATTCTTATACAAGATGGTTAACAGTGCACTCTGGGTAAAAAAAAAAAGAAACTAATAGCCTGATAAAGTTTCAGATGACAAGCTGGCATAAGGCATGAAGCTTTAGTCCTATTTATTGATGAAGAGGGGACCTGCTCAATCAGTTCTGACATTATAGTAAGTAAATAACTTTCATTTTATTTTTCTGACGCAAGCACTAAATATGCTATATATTTGTCACTGAAGTGATGCTTTTCATTATCTGAAGTATTCAAGCAGAAAAGAATGTTAACAGAGTATTAATGTGATTAAGTAATTAATTAATGAATTAAGTTATTAATTCAACTACCATCCTGCAGCCACTATTGTCCATCAAACAGAATCACTTACCAGCTTCTCTAACATATCCTCTAGCCTGTATGCCACAAGCTTAATATTATGCTCAAAAATAAAAGTGTTTCCCATACTCCCTCATCCCCTACACCAATAGTGCAACCATAGTTCAAAATTATCTACCAAAAACAAAAATAAAACAGGAACTCAACTCTATCCCACCCACAAGTTCTACACTATCTCAATGTGGAGACATACACTGCAACCCAGGTCCAAGCCCAACCCTACTTACCCCTCAACTCCTATAATTCATTAAACGTTACAACCATTAACCTCCAAAATATCAGGAACAAAATACTTTAATTATATTCCTGGATAACTCACAACAAACCCAGCATCATAGCTGTTGCTGAGACATGGCTAAAGCCTTGTATTAAAGATACAGAATTCCTTCTTGCAGGCTTTGCATGTCTTAGATCTGACCGACCATGTCAAAAAGGTGGAGGAGTCTCTCTGATATATCCTAACACCTTCTCCATTATACCATACACTAAGCCTATCCCACAATTCTCCTCAGTTGAAATATTAGTCTTCTTCATTAGACTGAATAATTGCAGAAGCATCTGTATTATTGTATTGTACTTTCCTCCTGGTAATAACATTCTTATATTAGAGGAAATACTTGCATGGGCATCAAACAATATAGAAAATGAAACTATCATCTTAGGAGATGTCAGTATTAATTGGCTAGATATATCCCAACAACATCCCGCCTCGTATATCAACCTATATACCTTCACCCAACTAATTAACGACATAACTAGACCAAACAAAAACAATAACATTGGCTCTATCTTGGATTGGATTTTGGTCTCTGACCCAATTAAGATTGCATCCACAGGAACACTCCCCAGTAGCATAAGTGATTACCTACCTGCCTTCATATTTTGAAAAACCACCCCAACACTTAGCAGACATCACTACAAACTAGAGACCTATCTCATTTCTGCCCTACCACATTTAACAACACTCTTCAATACATCAGTTGGAATGCATTGAAATTCCTTCCCCTAGATGAGGTTGTTAAGTTCCTTAACTCTACATTTCCCAAGGTCCTAAACAACCAAGCTCCACCAATTCTAAGGAGGGTAAAAATTAATCACGCCACCTGGCTCACAAAACAGTTCATGACCACTAGGGATAAAGCATGGAAACATTGGCAAAAAAACAAAAATGACTTCAACCTGACAAAATATAAACACCGTAATCAAGTAAAGTGACTAGTCATAAAAGACAAAGAAAATCACTACATTACCCTACAAAACCACCATAAGCAAATCCCTAAAACGTTCTGAGGTTCCATCAGTTCCTTAGTAAACCCAGGGTCAAGTAACAATCCTTGCCCAAACCCAGACAAAGCACTCACTGAAATAGCTTCACACTTTAACTCCTATTTCATCAATACCATAGCTAATCTAACTGTCACCTTTCCTTCCAACCCATCCACCCCACATACCCCTAATCCCCCTTCCATCAACTTCTCTCACACCTATCCCCACCAACACAATATAAATCTGCTTCAAAACTCAAACCTTGTACCAACACCCCAGATAATCTACGTCCCACTTTCCTACAAATCCCTGCCAGTTCTGTAGCCTATCCCATCAGCATACTTATTAATAGATGTATTCTGGAATCCTACATATCCACTGTTTGGAAAAAGGCATATATTCTGCCTCTCCATAAAGGTGGCACTAATACAGACATTTCTAACTTCCTACCCATTGGTATCCTCTCACCCATTTCTAAGATTTTGGAAAAATGCATACACACCCATCTTCTTCACTGTGAGCTTCACAGTCAAATCCTTTCTTTCACCAGCATGGATTTCAGCCAAGCCATAGCACTACTACAGCTCTCATATCCTTCTCTGACACAGTTAACCAGGCCCGGGATGTTGGAAAAATAATCTCCTCTCTCTTTTTAGACCTCACCAAGGCCTTTGATATGGTCCGCCACTCTCTCCTTCTTAATAAACTGGCTGGCATAGGCATCTCACCCCATCCCTAGACTGGTTCTCAAACTACCTCACAAACAGGCAGCAATCATCCAAATGGCAAAATTCATTCTCTCCTTTCCTTGACACAACAACAGGTATCCCACAAGGGTCCATACTAGGGCCCCTTTTTTCAGCATCTTTATCATTAACTTCCACACCTCTCTTACTCAAAGTACTGTCATCCAATATACAGATGATTCTGCAATCATCTGTGCTGCCAACTCTCCATCTGGACTACACCAACTCACACAAGCCGCCCTCACTACTACAGAGATATGGATGTCCAATAACCATCTCACCTTAAAACCCAACAAAACTAAAGTTCTTATTTTCCTCCCCAAAGCACCACTCCACTAATCAACGAAATGTCACCATCCAAGCCCAAAACAGCACTATAATTAAGGTCATACCACATACCAATCTGTTAGGTGTCACCATATATGAAAACTTAATATCTGACCTGCACATTTAAACCAATATAAAAAAAACACACCAAAAATTGGGTGCCCTCTATAGACACAAACACTTCCTCAACCATTTCACAAAACTCTTTCTCACCTCTTCCTTCCTACTACCATCGCTTCTTTATGGTGACCTCTCCTGACCATTGTCCAGGCCTCTCTAAAATCCAAGCTAGCCTCATGCACCAATAAAATTGCTAAATTTGTAACAAGTGCAAATTATTTTTCTCACCACTGCTCATCTCTCCACCTACTAAACTGGTTGGAACTACTACATTATCTGTCACTTATCTAATTAACCACTGCACACAAATTTATTTACAAACTATCTAACTGCCATCCCTTGTCTTCTCTACTCACACAATATCAACCAAACAGACCTCTCCTATGCACTAACCTAGAATATTTAAAGTTGGTAAAATAGATTTTACTTTTCTAGATTTGGCTTCTTGGAATTATTCTACTAACTTTAATGCTAAGGTTATTTCTGATCTAAACAAAAAATAATTGTAACAGCTGCTGGAGTATCAACCTCTTCTATTTATTGGAAAAATATATATGTGAAAATATTTCCATAGAGTTTTTTTAACTCCTCATAAAGTTGCTTTCATTTATAAAACACAAAATATGAATTGCTGAAGATGTGGTGAAGCTCTAGATGTTGGTTAGATTCATATGGTATTAGAGTGTAAAATAATATCTCCTTTTTGGATGGAATTAAAAACAATACTCAAGTCTTAGATAGATGCTTTATCACCGATTGTTTGATTTTATTTAACCTTCCATTTCCTGAGTGTATCCCAAAATTGCAATAGCTAAGAAAGCTATTAAAAAAATTGGAAAAATAAAACTGTCCCACCTTTCGTAGAATTTATATATTTGGCTAGAAGGATATGTAGAAATAAATTATCGACTATAAAACTGAGAACTTCTAATGTTACTTATCATTATATATCTTAGCAAAAATTAAGTGCTTTACTTGAAAAAAATATTAATGGTTTGATACTTCAATGGAATCTTGTTGTGGAATTTTATAAATAATGAAATAGTTGTGTTTTGTAAAAGTTTTTTATTTTATGCATTATTTGTTAAAAATTTATAAAAAAATTAAAAAAAAAGATTTTTTTTGTCTGAAAAGTTTTACTATAAAATATCAGACTGTTTCAGAGCTATAATTCTATACTAATAGGCTCCACCAAGGCTCTGTTGTCAACAGAGGATGGAATCATACCTCTTAAAGAAAGAAATCTGGGCAAAGCCATAAAGAATGGAGGGAACAAAGGCTCAAAAATAGGGACACCTTTTAAATATTGTCTTACAAATTTAGAATGTTTATAGAATAGCAGGTGTTGCATTAGCATAAATATTTTGTATATGATGTCTGAAATTCAGATGTTTGCCATTATTTTCTGACTTCATTTCTCAATGATTTGCCATAGATTTTCCAGGAAATGACAGTTTTATGAGAAACAGGCCAAAAATATGAGTCAAAAATCTGAACATTCTGCGAAAATCTGGACAGTTGAGAGATATGGATAGAAGCTCTGAGCTGTCAATGACTTACTTTCTGTAGTCCTGAGTTTGATTCCCTTAGACTCCATTTGTGTACGGTGTTACTTGGACAAATCGGTTAACCAGGCAGTGTTCCCAGTGAAGAAAATAGTACATTCAGACAGCAGTTGCACGACCTAGTAGATAAAGCAGGAAAACAAAGTATAAGAAAAAAAATAAGTTGGTGTTGATAATGCAGGACCTGAATACTCATAACATGTTGGACAGTCTAAACATTCTATGAGGACTGCCTGGGTCCAAATGGATGGGTCCACGTCCATGTTGACAAATGACGTGGTGGTGGCCAATACATAGTTCACCACGAGACATACAAGAGTGGTGAGCATGCAACTCAGGTAGACCTCTTCCTTGTAAGGGAAAGGGCATTGATGTAGAACGTAGTCATTCTCAGTGAAACAGTTGGCCCACAGGATAAACCACTGGTGGTCATGATCATTTGAAGCAGTAGTCAGAGACAGCTCTGAGGTCAACAAAGACTCGGCCGAAGACCTAGAAATTTACTTGAATGAAAACACAACTGTTCAAGGAAATAATCAGGGCTGTATCACCTTAGGAAGAAGAGAAAATAGGTGCAATGGAAAATGGAATGACAGCATTTCAAAACAGCATGTGTGAAGACTATGTGTCTGAGCCAGGTTTACAAGTAAGGTACATAAAGTAAACTATTTATGGAATGTATAAGTCTAAGAAGTTGTCAAAAGAAAGAAGGGAGTGTGTAAAAAAAGTGGGAGATAAAAAAAGGCAGAACAGTCGAAGAAGGAATACTGATTGGCTAACAAAAAGACTAAAGAGCAGTCAGAATAGCAAAGAACAAGGCATCAGAAACACACTAACCTCTTCTGGAAATTGACTTATAAGATGGCACAATGAAACTCTTATCAGGTTGCAAGGTAAAAACAGAGAGATAAAGAAGACAGAATTCGTAAGGAACACCAAGAACAGTCTGGTCACCAGTCAAGAGGAGGACATGAAAGTCCAATGGAAAGGGTACTCCCAGCAGTTTCTGAAAGAAGAAAACCCCACAGAACCTTCACTGCACCATGCACAGCTTATAAGGAAAGAGGAAGAGGAACCCACCATAAAAGAAGTAAAACATACTAATGAAAATGAAGTTCGGAAAAGCAGCAGCCTCAGATGAAGTCATGGCAGATATGATCAAGATGTTGGGTATGTTTGTGGACAAATGGCTCTTGCAGATACTCCTAGTGGTAAGGAGAGAAAAGTACATCTCAGGTGACTGGATAATAAACATTCTAGTGCCCATGTACAAGAATAAAGAAAAAGTTCACAGCTGTGAGCAGTACAGGGGTATCAAACTCCAGTCATATTATATGAAAATATGAGAGTACCCAAGAAGGTTGTTGGTAAACAAATATAAATGAATATGCAGAACAGTAGAATTTTAGATCAGATATGAAGAGTTTGGTTTCAGATCAGAATGCTGCAAAACTGACACAATGTTTACAGTGAGGCAGTGGAGAAGAAGCTGGAGATGTTTCTGGGACTTTGAACTGTCACAGTACTGCCCATATCATCTTTCTTGGGACATTGTCATATGGATTCTTGAAGTCTAGAAATATGAATTTGGATTCTTTCCGCAGCTCTAGCTTCTTCTCAGTTATCTGTCTCACTGCAAACATTGGTTCATTTATGCTGCATCCTGATGTGAATCCAAACTGATCTCCCAGCTTACTTTCTACTACATTGCATATCTATCCGTCACCCTCTCCACAACTTTCATGTAGTGTGACAGGAGTTTAATATCTCTGTACTGTCTACAGTTATGTTCTTGTGCATTGGCACTACAATACTTATTCTCCTGTCATCTGGGATATGTCTTTCTCTCCTTACTGCTGTGAGTATCCTCTGGAGTCTTTTCTCCCCTGCCTCACTAAACATGTAGATCATATCTGCTATGACCTTATCTGAGCCTGCTGCTCTCACTGACTTTATTTTCTTTCATGCTGTTCTTATTTCTTCTAGGATGAGTTCCTCTTCTTTCATTTCTGGTAATGATTGGGGTAGTATAGCCTCTATGGGGTTTTCCTACATTCAGAAGCTGCTGGAAGTACTCCTCTAATTTGTCTTTGTCCTGTGGACTAGTGAACAAGAGGTTTCTGGCATCCTTTATGAATGGTGTCTCATGAATATATTTGTCTTTCTGTTTTTGCCCAGCAGCCTAATATAATGCCTTTGTACCATGTGCTGAGTACCTTTCCTGAAGCTGGTAGAGTGTTTGTGATGACTTGTTCTTTGTTATTGCAACTGCTGTCTTAGCTTGTTTGTTAGCCAACCAGAATTCCTTGTTAACTTGGCCATTTTTTTCTATCTTCCACTTATTTCTGCACTCCTCCTTTGTTTACCTGATTTCCTGGAGTTCTGCATTCCACCTCCAACTTTCCTTATGTACTTTATTTCTGTACCTGTCCCATTCCCATATTTGTGCCATAGTCCTCACACATGCTGTTTTGAGGCACTGCCATTCTTCAGCTCCTCCTATTTCTCTTCATGAACTGCTAGTGCCCTGAGTATCTCCTTGACCTCCTGTGCTTTATCTACAGTCAATTTCTAGGTCTTTAGCATAGTCTCTGTTAACATTAGAGCCTTCTCTGACCACTACGTACAGCTGATTGAGGCAACCAGTGGTATATGCTGTGTGCCAACTATTTCACAGGGGATGAATTTGCATTACTCACTGTGTATTAATATAGACAATTATATCTGTTTGCAGATCATAATGTATTTATTATGTGTTTAAGATATGGATGCCAAGAAATTCACCTTTAGAGCAAAGCTCAAGAAGTGAATATTTCATTCATGTCAAGAACACATAATTGAAGGTTATGATCGGAGACACAATCATAATTCATTGTAGTGCATGGAGCTTTATCTGCTACATGTACTACTAGTTGCAGTAAATGAAAAAAATGCCAAGTGTTTTGACTGCTTTCAAAGCCATAAAGTATACCACGAGCACTGTCAGGAAGACGTGCAACACAGTCTCTTACATTTACTCTCACCTTGCCGTGCCTCTAAACTGTCCAGATTTTTGCCTCATTTGTTTTGTCTGTTCATCATAAAATCCATGGTTTTCGGACAAATAATGGAGGACTGTGGTTACTGAGTGGTGACACTCATTTGAGTTTCAGAGTTTATATCCTTCAGAGAAAATTCAGGCAAACATACATCATTGCTACTTTCTAAGTTTGTAAAATGAAGAGGCACCTTATCAGTACAGACAGCAGGCAGAACCAAATATTTTATTCTGCTTCTGTCAGTTGCTGGTCCATACTGGCAGTTATAGGCATAACTTCCTAGCCTGAGACCTGACCTTAACAACTTAAGCAGTGGGTGCTTAACATTTGATGTAATGGGATCCTATCTCGCCTACATTCATAACTGATGGGCTCGGAGCCGATCCATCAGCTCCGACTCGGCCAACTAGTACACTAGAACGAAGTCTCTTATTGGCTGGGCTACCCCTTATCCCAGGATGCACCACACCTGCTTCCCCAGATCTCGTTTGCCGCTTTACAAGCTGGACGTGGTCTCGACTTGGCTGGAGCTAAGTGGTTTCTTTTACCTTTTACTGGTCTTTGACCTTGGGGTTTTTCACTGAATTTGACAAAAAAACCAGCTGTTTTAACAGCTATTCTATGTAAATTGTATGTTTGATAACTTTTTTGTGTGTGAAGTGATTTACTGATACTTCCATTTCGCTGTCGGGCAAGGCCGTTTAAGTTAGAGGGCCTTTGCCCTACTTTTGAGAGTTTGTGTAATTATTTTTCTCCGGGCAAAGCCCGTTTAAGTTAGAGGGCTTTTGCCCGTTGTTGTTGTTGTTGTTGTGCGTGCTTACTGTGTTTCTCTTGTGAGGTAAATCTCCCTCTCAAGAGCTCGTGCCTTGTTTTCTCGCGCTCTATAGTTGGCGCTAATTTTTTGATATTAGACTGCTTTTCTTACTGTACAATATGTCTAAAGAGCAGAAGTCAGGATTTAAAAAATGCACTTGGTGCAATTACAAAATGTCTATTACAGACAGTCACTCGATATGCGTGTATTGTTTAGGGCCTAAACATCTACAGGAGACATGTAGTGTATGTCAAGCTTTCTCCTCTAGGGTTCTTCAAGAGCGCAAAAATAAACTGATCTTGAAGGGTCTTATTAAGCCCTCTTTCGAGGAAGCTTTGGATTCTCCTATTTCCTCTAAAAAGAAAAGATCGTCGGCTCCGACAAGTCCGTCGGAACCGACTGCCAAAAAGCAAAAGTCGACCTCTTCTTCCTCGGCTCCACTGACTTCGGGGCCGAGGGTCGAAGGGTCTGCCTCGATGCCTCTTTCCTCGGCTCCATTAGTTTCGGAGCCGCAGGTTGGAGTACTGAGAGGCGAATCACCTCCATCGGTTCCAATGGTTTCGGAGCCGGTGGAGGTGTGCAGCTCAGACTCTTCCCCCTCGGCTCCGAAGGAAGCTCCTTCGGCGCCGATGGTTGTCCATGCTGTGGTGGAACCGGCGCCGATAGTGTTGGAGCCTTTTCGGAGCCAGTCCCCTACACTCTCGGAGCCGAGAGGAAAGTCTTCTCGTCTGTCTACCTCCTCTAAATCCTCGAAGCTGTCGGATTCGGATTTGGATAGGGTGATTCAGAGGCTTTTCCAGTCTCCAGTTTTTGCTCAAATGGTCTCGGCTCTGGCCCAGATGGCTTCGGAGTCGATCCCCCCTCCGACACATTCGATTCCTCCTCCAACCTCCTCGGAGCCGTTGGAGTCGGTGATGGTGGAGCAATGCGGAGCCGTACGGTCGGAGCCGAGACCCCTTCGAGGTCTGTCGGCACCGACTATAGTTCCTACCCTGTCCTCGGGTTCAGGGTTCGGTACTGGGACTTCCTCAGCCGGGCCCGAGGGGAACACCTTGGGGCTGGGTGCCTCGGTACCTAGTCTTCCCCTCGGAGCATCGGCTGCCGGAATCCCCAGTGCCATCGTGGCCTCTAGACCAGTGATCTCCATGGAGTCTGGAGGTCCGGCCTTTGAGGCCATGAGGAGCGCGCTGGCCATGCCCTTGCCGGCTCAGCAGGCTTCCACCTCACCGTCCCTAGACCTGGAGACTGGTGCTTCTGCCGTGTTGCAGTCCCCTGGCAGCGGGGCCCCAGGGCCTGAGGATACCCCCATCGGGGGTTCCCTTCTTCCGGGGGGTCCGTCCGAAACTGCTTCGGACGAGCCCCCACGGAAGAAATTGTGCAAGAGGAAGCACGTGGACTCCCAAGATGAGTCTGTTACATCGGATACTGACCTCGATGACACGGAAGGGTCCCCCAAATCATCTTCGGATGATATCTCTTTCTCAGATATCCTTGAGATTCTGAGACAGAGAGGAGATTGGCAGGCCAAAACCCCTTCCGCTGAGGAGTCAGTCTTCCTCAAGGCCTTCGGGGCCCAGCCCTCCGCCTCCTGGGTGTCTCCGCCCTTCGATGAACTCCTTGATTTGGTTTCTCGAAGGGCTTGGGAACACCCTGATTCTGTGGAACCGGTGCCTGCGAGACCTAATAAATTTCTTTCAGCCCCCCCCCAGAAGGAATTTCTGACGAAAGGTGTTCCCGTAGATGCTATGGTGGTGGCTTCTGCCACACAGCAGGATGTGGCAGAGGTTTCAACGTCTATCCACCCTCCTAATAAAGATTCCAGGAGCATGGATAGGTACGGGAAGCGTACCCTTTCTTCAGCGGCCTTTGCCTTACGGTTGCTGAACTATTTATGTCATTTTACCAGGCTCCAAAGGGACCTCCTTAAAGAGCTAAGTGACTCCCTCACTGGTAATCTACCTGAGGCGCTAGCCCCTACTGTTGGCACCCAGATGACTACCTTGTTTTCCATCGTAAACTCGTCCATGAGGCTCATTTCGTATGCGGCCGAAGGGGCGAGTAGAGCAGCGGGAACAGGCGTTGCCCTCAGGAGACATGCCTGGTTACGCTTGTGTTCATTTGCGGAGGCCTTCAAGTCTTCCTTCGCCGACACCCCCTTTGATGGGTCATCTTTGTTTGGACCCAAGGTGAAGGACACACTTACTCGGTGCGAGCAGGAGGGCAAGACCTTGACTGCCGTTGGGGCCCGCTTTTCCGCTCCCTCTAGGCCTTACCCCAAGGTCCAGAGAGGAGGGAAAATGTGGTTCAGAAAATCTCAGAGGTCTTTCCCTACTCCACCCAGTGATTTCCCCTCCAGAGGCAGGGGGGGGGGGATTCAGGAAGACGCCGCCCCAGAGGCGGCAGAGGCCCCCGTAATTCGGGAGACCGCGATTCCTTTCATGGTTCTTTCTACACTCAGCATCCCTGAGTTGTTGCCCGACTGTGCAGCTCCGGAGCCAGTCGGGGGTCGTTTTGCGGAGCACCCACAAGCTTGGAAATCTATAACAAGCGATCAGTGGGTGCTTCGGATTATTACCAGAGGCTATCTCATCCCCTTCAACAAGCCCCCCCCTTCCCTTAAGGGAAATCCCGGACGTGCCACCCAGTCAGCAGGATCAGGCAGCAATAGAGATTTCAAAGCTGCTAGAAAAAGGAGCCATCCAGCCTGTCCCCACTGACCAGATCGGATCAGGAACTTACTCAAGATTATTTTTGGTGCCAAAAAAGACAGGGGACTTCAGGCCCATTTTGGACCTCAGTTCATTGAATCGTTTTGTGGAAAAGTCCAAATTCCGAATGGTCACCCTTCAATCCATTCTTCCGCTGCTGGAGAAGGATGCATGGATGTGCTCCATAGATCTCCAGGACGCTTACTATCACATTCTGATAGCTCAAGAGTCCAGGAGACACTTACGCTTCCGCCTCGGAGTCAGTCATTTCCAATTCCGAGCACTGCCCTTTGGTCTCACCACAGCCCCCAGGGTGTTCACCAAGTGTCTGGCAGTGGTGACTGCTCACCTGAGGAGTCTAGGATTCCAAGTGTTTCCATACCTAGATGACTGGCTCCTTACTGCCACCTCCGAGCATCTACTATTTCAGGTGCTCAACGCCACCTTCACCTTGGGCCGTTTCTTGGGAATTACATTCAATTGGCAAAAATCTGTACTACAGCCATCTCAGCGTATTACTTTTATAGGCGCAGACTTAGATACAAAAAGGATGCGCGCCTTCTTACCGGCAGCAAGAATTCAGGTTCTGCAAAACCATGTCAAATCCTGTCTCCCCCTATCAAGAGCTCCGGCCCATCTGATCCTACAACTGTTGGGCTCGATGGCGTCAACTATACTCCTAGTCCCCTTAGCCAGACTCCACATGCGAATTTTGCAATGGCTCCTATCGGTTCAATGGTCCTATCAGGAACTCCCCTTGAACCATTTAGTCATGATCACGGAGAGTTGCCGTCGGGATCTGCGTTGGTGGCTCCTCCAATCCAATCTCGACCAGGGGCGACCCTTTATTCCTCAACCCCCCGTTGCCACTGTGACCACGGACGCCTCCCAGGTAGGGTGGGGGGGTCATTACCTGGACAGGTCGGTCCAAGGCACATGGCAAATCCAGGAAACGCATTTGCATATCAATATCCTGGAGATGAGAGCGGTACTCTTGGTACTTCAAGCTCTCCATCACGCTCTCCCGCAAGGTCCAATTGCTATCCTATCCGACAACATGTCGGTGGTTTGGTATATAAACAAGCAAGGTGGAACCAGGTCTTACCCACTGTGCAGAGAAGCCATGAGACTTTGGCACTGGGCGGTAGCTACCAACCGCTTTCTAATGGCAATGCACATACCGGGGAAATCCAATGTGATTGCGGACAGATTAAGCAGGACCATTCTGTTACCCCACGAGTGGTCCCTCAACCAAAGAGTGGCTGCGAAAATCTTCGCCAAATGGGGCCTCCCTTGCTGCGACTTGTTTGCCAGCCCCCACAATGCGA
Source organism: Protopterus annectens (assembly GCF_019279795.1). Classification (NCBI taxonomy): domain Eukaryota; kingdom Metazoa; phylum Chordata; order Ceratodontiformes; family Protopteridae; genus Protopterus; species Protopterus annectens. The sequence continues at coordinate 1,521,608,685 of NC_056729.1, forward strand.
AGTGCAGAGAGTTCTTCACACTGACCCCCCTCTCAGGGGCAGATTCCCAGGGACGCTCTGACCCACATTTGGCCCCCCGGTCTTCTTTATGCCTTCCCTCCGGTTCCCCTCCTGCCGAGGGTGATACAGAAGGCCATTTACCTGGAGAGCGAGATGATTTTGATTGCCCCGCACTGGCCTCGTCAAGTTTGGTTTCCTTTCCTACAGAGGCATGCGGAAGAAGGTCCATGGTTTTTGGACCCAGTGCCGGACCTGTTGACTCATCAGTCAGGACGGTTTCACCCGTCTCTCAGGTCATTGAAGCTGGCGGCATGGTTACTCCGCTTCCATCCTTAGTCCGAGACAATTCCCTTTCTCCGGAGGTAATCGACATATTGTCTTCTTCTCATAAACCTTCCACTGTCAAACTCTATTCCAGCAAATGGAAAAGGTTCGCCTTCTGGGCTCAGCAACGAGGTATAGACCCCCTTACTGCCCCAGTATCGGAGGTTCTGAATTTCTTGGCCTCTCTCTTTCAGTTGGGCTCTCCAGTTTCCACGATTAAGGTTCAGCTAGCGGCTATCTCTAATTTTCATGCTTCTTTTGAACCTTCATTGATGTCTCACAAACTTTGTAAGTCTTTCCTTAAAGGAGCATGGCTCCTGAGGCCTCCAATATCCCACCCTGTCCCCCCTTGGGACCTAAATATGGTTCTTGCTGCCCTAACTGCCCACCCTTTCGAACCAGCTGCTACCTGCGATTTGAAATTTCTGTCCTGGAAAACTGCCTTTTTAGTGGCCATAACTTCGGCCAGGCAGGTTTCAGAACTTCAAGCTCTTTGTTCTGATCCTCCCTATTTGATATTTCACAAACATAGAGTGTCCCTGAAATTAAATCCCTCCTTTTTACCTAAGGTAGCTTCTTCTTTCTGTATTCAACAGACTATAGAGCTCCCTGTATTTTTTCCAGAGTTCTATAATAACGCAGAATATACCTTTCATCAATTGGACATCCATAGACAGCTGCGTTTTTATTTGAATAGAACTGCTCAGACGCGGAAATCAAATCAACTGTTTGTTTCCTTTGCAATAAACAAATTGGGTCAACCAGTAGCTAAAACCTCCATAGCTAAATGGATTAAAGATTGTATCTCTTTCATTTATTCACAGGCTAACAAAGAGCTTCCCTTTCCAGTCAAGGCTCATTCTACCAGGGCAATGGCTACTTCTGTAGCTTTTCACTCCAAATTATCAATAGATGATATTTGTGCTGCGGCTACCTGGACTTCTCCACACACTTTCATTTCTCATTACAAATTGGATGTGGTTTCTCGAGGCAGGGCTTCCTTTGGTTCCACAGTTCTCAAGAGTGTTTTCCAATGAGCCACCCGGGATTTAGGTGCTAGGGACGCTGTTCCATCAGTTATGAATGTAGGCGAGATAGGATCCCATTACATCTTTTAGTTATGTACTTACCATAACTTCGAATGTATGGGATCCATCTCGCCTACATTCATACGTACCCACCCTCCTTCCCCCTTCCATTGGGATTTAGAGGAGATGTAGTTCCATTTGGAGATCTTCTCTTGAAGAACTTTAGTTGGTTGTAGTGACTACTATTTTTTCTGTGTTTGCATGTATGTATGAAAGCGAACAAACAAGATCTGGGGAAGCAGGTGTGGTGCATCCTGGGATAAGGGGTAGCCCAGCCAATAAGAGACTTTGTTCTAGTGTACTAGTTGGCCGAGTCGGAGCCGATGGATCGGCTCCGAGCCCATCAGTTATGAATGTAGGCGAGATGGATCCCATACATCCGAAGTTATGGTAAGTACATAACTAAAAGTTAAGGTAGTGTCTTGCGCCACTGTAGCACTTAACAAATTTGTCTCTTTTTCCGAATATAGGAGTGTAATCACTGTGCTGCATGTACTTAGTTGTTTTGCAAATGCTGCAGAAATTCATATGTAGACCATGTTCTATGGAGTCCTAATAATTTATTTAGATTGTCTTGTGATACTATTAGCCACTGCTGTTGAGAGAATGGTTCTGATTATGTGGGGATGTTAGCTTACATGTAAGAAATAGTTAGGCTGCATTACATCTGTTGGCTATTGAAACAAGACTTGATATTGTGGCTGACTTGGTCTGTTATAACTGTAACTAACTAGCCAGGGCATCATTTGGACATTATTAAAATATTTTTGGAATTATTGTGAGAAAGAATATTTTAATTATATGTGATTTAGACTGCCTTGCTGCATGTATTGTATACATCATTTTAAGCTGGTACACTGTAGGCCACAGTTGGACAGCTGTGCCTAAATGAATGAAAAGTGCCATTCACAAGTAGGTGGCTAACTTCCTGTAGAAATGCGTACAGGAATAAAGAACACTGCTAAAGTTGTAATCCAGTAGCTGCTGTTTTATTAGAAAAATGTATGAATTAGAAGTTTACATTAATGCGGAAAATGGATGAAGAATGCTGATCTCTTGGCAGGGAGTACAACTGCACCACATGTGACCCAACATAATTTAGACAGTGGTACTAGAATAAAGGGCTAAGCCTCTTTTGTCTGTGGTTGGGTTGAAGATGGGAAGGACCATAGTGGGTCGATATAAGAACTAAAAAGAACACAAATGCTGTCTCCAAACATCTTATTGAATATCCTGAACATACTTTAAAATTTTTGGTGTTGGTAGAACTTATTTCACCAACTAGATAGGACCCGTTGACATATTTGGAGACACTTAAACTCTGTTGGCTACTAAAACTTAATGCCATGAATTGGCAGGGACTTAATTAAATATCCAATAGTTGCATTATGAAATTAAAGGCCTTAGAGAGATAGTGACTGTAATATATTACAGTACATTTACAGTATTATTTTGTACATTTTTAGCAGCTAAATGAGAAACTGATTGAACTAATTTATTGTTTAAATTAATTTTAATATTTATATTTTCCCTTTAAATTTTAACAGTATGACAACATCACGGGGGGCTTGGCTAACATGTGGGTTGGTTTAGTTACCTTGATTGGTGTATAAAAAGGGTGGGTGTTTAAACTTGACTTATCTGATGAAGTCTTTATTTAAGAAGCCGAAAGTGCTTATTTTAACCGATTTTATTTGTTTATTAAACGTCGCATTATTTCTTGACTGTTATCTCCACATGTACTGTGCCCATACTTCAGTTCTTGTAATTTTGCTGTATAACTATAAAGGGAATTCCAAAAATAATGTGTCAAAGATGGAAAGGGAGTTTATTTATGACATACAAAGAAATCATGATATCAGAATAATTAAACCTGATAAAGGGGTAGCCTTATTTTAATGAATTCTTCAGATTACTCTAATAAAATGAGAGAGGCCTTGGATAGTGATACCTACACAAAATCTTCAGTCATTGAGCTTAAAAGCACTTACAGGAGAATAAGATCTAACATCATGGATGTATTTATTGATAAATATCAATAGATGAATACACCCTATCTTAATGTAAGCAATCCAGTCACACTGAACTCCGCAAAAGTATTGAACAACCACCGTTTTGACAATTATAGATTCTAGAGGATCTGTCACCCAGCCCCTAGCAAAATTCATAGATGTCAAAATCAAGCAACACATCATGTCTGAAGCATACATTTGTCGGGATTCATGGGATTTTTGTGTAAGATCAAATCCCATGCAGTACAGCATATGTTTTTATTACCACAGATGTGAACAATTTGTACTCTATTATTCCACATGAAACTGGATTTGAATTGTTCTGTGAATTCCTAGCTGGGAAAGGGCATTCACAAGACATTCATTAACTTGTATGAAAACCTCATGGATCTAGTGCTGAAAAATAATTTCATTTACTTTGAAAATGAAAATTTTCTACAGAAAAAGAGCATAGCTATGGGCTCAGCATGCGGTGGTCTTTTTGCAAATGCTGTTACGTTGCAGTGGGAGAAAAAAATCCTGTTGGAGTCCACCTACAATCAGTTATGCAAATTTTACACCAGGTACTTTCATGATGTACTTATTTTGTGAGATGGAGATGTAAACATCATTCCTCAGTTTTTAGAATTTATCAACAGCACTATGGAATTTCTCCAAGTCACCCACCAAGTCAGCGATACCCATATTGCATATTTAGATGTCTTGTTTATGAAGGACACTATTAACAAAGGATTTGTTTCTAAAATATAATGGAAAGAAACTTATTCCAATAATTTTCTCCACTACACAAGCGCATATACCTGAATACAGAAGAAAACTGTTTTAAAAGGACAATTTGTCCGTGCCGCCAGAATGGTTACAGACAACATAAGCTTTTGGGATGAATGTTGCTTTATGAAGGATATCTTTCTCAAGTGCAGATATCCACATGCTTTTATAAATGAGCTCATGACTGAGGTCATGAATAAGAGTGAAAGAAAACATTTTGTCCCTATTCTTGGCTCGGCTGTTCATGATTTGGGTAATCTACCAGTTACAGATACTCCTACACTGACTAATACCAACTATAAGACTGTTGTCTCCCAAATAATCACTGTATTAGGAGTATACTTAGTAAAGACTGGGACATATTAATATAGCAATAACCCACGCCTGGGTGTGGGTAATGCTGGATTTACCCACGGTTGGTGTGGTTCGCCCTCGGGACCAAACAAAGACAACCGTGGGTAAATCCAGCATTACCCACACCCAGAAGTGAGTTATTATTATATCTAATGACATTATTTAAGAAAAGAAATAATTACTTTTCTTAAATAATGGCATTGTATAATGCCTCTTTGCTGCCCTTCCGCAGCTGTCTGGTGTTCAGCAGTTCTGATGTACTGCGCATGCCTACGCAGTACATCAGAGTGTGGGCAAAAGCAACGGAGAACGCAAGATCTCCGTTGCTTTTATCTCGCTATGTTAAATGGGTTTAACATAGCGAGACAGCTTTAAAATAAGCAACGGAGATCTCCATTGCTTATTTTAAAGCTGTCTCGCTATGTTAAACTCATTTAACATAGCGAGACAGGTTTAAAAAAAAAGCAACGGAGATCGCAAGATCTCCGTTGCTTTTTACACACTGTGTCGCTATGTTAAAGGAGTTTAACATAGCTGACAGCTTTAAAAAAAGCAACGGAGATCTGCGTTGCTTTTTTTAAACCTGTGTCGCTATGTTAAACTCTTTTAACATAGCGAGACAGTGTTTTATACTAACGGAAAAAGTCCGGGCGACCGGACCTTTTTCCGTTAGTATATTGAGGGATTTACAACGGGCACGCTGGTTGGGCTGGCCAATCAGCGTGCACGTTTTAGAGGAGGAATTGTATAATAAATGATAAAGAACTCAGGGAACATGTTGGAAAACCTTTTATATATAAGGGAGGCCAAATTTTAAAAGCCTTACTTAAGAGAAAAATAAGGCAGCAGTCAAAACATTGTGGCATGACAAAATGCAGTTGTTGGCCCTACTGCAAGTTTATTTTAACTGGGGAATCATTCGTAATTATTGGTATTCCGCACAAATTGATGAAAAACTGCAACTGTAATTAAACTAAAGCTGTCTGTTGTGCCCTATGCCAACAATGTTCAAGGCTTTATGTTAGCAAAACGGAAAGGCACATATGTTACAAAATTTACAAGCATGCTTACCGTATAAAAACTAAAAACCTAATGCCATGAACTAGCCGGGACTTAATGATCAGATGTCCATTAGCTATATTCTGAAATTAAAAGTCTTGGGTCTTAAAATATTACAGTACATTTTCAGTATTGTTTTGTACATTTATTGAACAACTAAATGACTTGCTGATGGAACTAATTTATTATTTAAAAGAATTTTAATCTTCCATTTAAATTTTAAAGGTATGATGACATCACTGGGGCTGGGCTAACATGGTTGGTTTAGTTACCTTGATTGGTGTATAAAAAGGGTGGGTGTTTAAACTTGACTTATCTGATGAAGTATTTGTTTAAGAAGCCGAAAGTGCTTATTTTAATCGATTTTATTTGTTTATTATTAAAAGTCGCATTATTTCTTGACTGTTATCTCCACATGTACTGTGCCCATACTTCAGTTCTTATAATTTTGCTGTTTTAGTTTGTAATTTATAATTGTAAATTAACTTGCTATCCTTGATCTTGTCTGAATGGTGGGCAGTTAGCATGTCTCGTTTGAGGAAATGATTCATAGGAGGAAGGATAGATGGGTGCAGAAATAAAATTAAAAAACTGAAAATTTCTTAAATATGGGAAGACTACATGGATCAGAATAAACAGAGCAGGGTATATTGCAAGTAAACAGCTGCATAGATGCTGTGAGATGAGGTAACACAGATTTAGAAATATGTGAGGCAGTAAGAATGTGTCCAGCAAGCTTGGGCTTTGATACCTGCAAACTTGTATACCTTGACTTGGATCCATTGATTTAATTACTCATGGCCTTGAAGCCATCTCTGAAAACCACTGGTTTCTAATGAAATTTACTTTTTCCTATACATTTGGTAAGGTCACCGGATATAAGTGTCCCTTTAAAGGGACAACCCAGAAGCATGGTCTGGTTAAGTGACTAGCTTAGAGTCATAAAGTAAGCAAACGGAGGTGAAAGCAATCAAACTCTGCACCTTTGGTTCAGGAAACAATTTATTAAATGTTCAAAGCCTTGGTCTTCTGCAGTAAGTACTAATTATAAATATACATGGCAGTCATTTTTATTCATCCACAATTCAATTTCCTCGGTTCTATGTTTATTTCCACACACCTCTGACATTTCTTTGGTTCCATTTACTGTATAGAATGGTGAAAGAAATGAATGTGTCACTAGGCTCATGAAAAAACACGAGTATTCCTCTCTCCCTTCCTCCTCTTTTTGGCAGTGTCAAACCCTTTTAGAAAACCTTGTAGCACATTTTTTTTATAAACATGGCAGTGGAAATAAGGGATGATGATCCTGTGTTATCAGGAGCTCTGGAAATGCAGTTCTAAGGACTAAAAGTGATTTGATACTTAGGAGGCTATTGTGCAAACTCAGTGGAGGAAGTAAAGTGGAACAGAAATGGTGATGGGAAGAAACTGGTCTTTGATAACTTGTGGGTTTTTATCACTAAGAGGTAAAAAAAAATGCAGCCAGCGGGAATGAAGTAAACCTTCCTAGGAGTATTGCAAGATCACTGACCAGTAATGTGGCAATGACTGTGACTGATTATTTTGTATTGCTTGTAATCATAACAGAAGGTATAGGACAAAGTTATCTGTTAAGTGAGTGCATGTCATAAGCCATCACTGTAATGGTTTACTTTTCACACAGGTCCTGAATCTATTCAAACATGGTGCTACATTAGAACATGAATGTTTTGTGAAATTAATAGAGTAGCAATGTATAGCTCTAAACAGTACTTTTTTGTTAAAGCAACACTTTAATAACAAAAGAATATAAGAACTTGAACCTTGAAAAGAAAATCCTTACTCCTCTAGGCAAAGAACAAGTAAAGAGCAACATGTTCTCCGCAGTCTGAAAGGGTTTTTTTTATTTCTTGAGTGAATAGTGTAGGTAGTGTAATTTCATCCCTTCCTTAAGATTCTGTTTTTATGGCATTATATACAGGAAGCTGCCCAGTTTAGAGGGTGACTTTTTCCCAGGAATGTAATATAAATATCTCCGTTGTAGCTCTAAGCATTTTATAAAGTGGCAAAAAGCTATCAGCTGATTTCACAATACTGAGGTATCTGTATATTAAATATCAATGTACTTGGTAATTGTGATGACCTTGAGTTTCACACACACAGGTCAGCATGTCTTTAATTTAGTAACATTCTGTATAGTTGCATTTTATATTTACCATGTTCCTTTCATTTCTTGTCTAGCTGATAAAGAAAGTGATCCACATTGGTGATACAACATGCCTTCTTCCAATCATGGACGTATTCACGCAAGAAGACAGAGGACTCATGCAAGACCATTGTCACTCCAGTGCTATGACCATCTTGAAGACGAAACAGGGAGATACGTATGTCAAGGAGGCTATTGCTTATCTTTCTCTTGCAATTATTGCTTCTGGTAGGTACAGCCCATTTCTGCTCTTGTGCTGCCTTGAGTCATAAAGAGGTATTGTTCTGAAAGCTCACCATCACTTTCCATGAACTATGATGCTGATCTCTTTCAGTACTTCAGAGAGAATTGTTCAAAACGTGTTGCTATACTGTGATTAGTAGACTTGTGCATTCATTGATTTATCCATTTTTGAATTGCTTGCTCTATTGAAGGTCAAGGTAGGCTTGACTTCCCTGTCACCAGGAAGGAAGTGTCTCTTGACCACAGCTGGTGGGTTGCTGAGTCACTCCCATGCAAGCTAAGGCTATAATCCCTCCAGTGCGTTCTGGGTCTGCAGTGAGAACGGCTTCTAATGGACTGCGCCTTGTAAACCAGGGGCATGCTGACTAGGTAGGCAAGCCCTCTTAATTGATTCCTTTCAGTCCAGAAGAGCAGGGCAACACTTGGACATTTTACTGGATTGCTTAGCTTCTACACTCTGTCGTGGAGTGTGAGCCCATATAAGGAACTTGATCTCTGTAGATTCTGTTCATTGGTGCATCATTTCAGTCACTGCCCAAAGCTCATGACCATGGTGGAGGATGGGGGACATAGAGTGGTAACTTGAAACGTTTGTCCTCTGCCTCATTTCTTACTTAACCACAAGTTCCTTGGTACTACAGTTCCTTTAGGATGCACTGGACAAGAAGTAACCTTACTCTGATGTAGCCTGGAACAGTATAATACACAGAAATGTTAGTCTTATAATTGGTGTAATACAGAGCAAACAATTTCAGACCTTCATGTAACAGAGCATTACAAAATAATAAGAATGGCAACTTCTGTACTGCAGCGTAAGCAAACTGTAGACTTGTGCAATGAGTATTTAAAGGACTAGTAATCCCAGAACTGAAGGAGCTAGGTGGGGGGGTGGCATACTTGGTGGCACACTTGGTGGTGATGAGTTCCAGGTGGCGACTGAGAAACTGACTGTTCAAGCCTTTGGGGGATGGGGCAGGAATGCTTGAAGTGATCACCCCTTGAAGAAGTGAAGAGTTGTCCTCTATCATCCTTTTGCATGCCCTTCCCCTGCATTTCACTGGATGCATTTATTAGGGACTGGGGAAACTAAAGGAGAAAAACTCAAAACACCCTGCTGACCCTCATACCACTGATGGGGAGCAAATGGGCTGTTTGGCCATGGAAGAGGCTGATAACTGACAAACAGCAGGGTAAAGAAAGAAAAAAAATGCTTGGCATAGGACTGCTAACATAAATAAACTGACATTTTGAGATAATAGTCCTAATGAGAGAGTATGATATGTGATATGTGTGAATAAGGAGCTGTTGAGAACATAGAAAATAGTGAGAGATGCTGAAAGGGTTAGGCAGTACTTTGTAAAGCAGCTATTGCTAGTACTGCGATTAGTCATTGTTAACAGTTAACTTAAGCAACCCCTGTGGATGCCAAGCATATCTTTAGGGAACATAAGCTGAGACAATCGGTTGTGCCTGCACTGGCCTCTTACAGCAATGTACAGTCTTCTGTATGCACTTTCCGTTGTGCTGATGTCCATTTATTTAACCCTTACTGCTTGCATGTTTCGCTCTTCTCATCTAAAGATCCAGATGTACCCATGCTGCCTCCTTTGGGACCTTTAGCTAGAAGAGAATTTCCCTCACTTTCAGTGTCATAAGAAAGAGATTGTCAGGACCTAGACAGTCTTATCTCTGAAACAGACAAGGATACTCAGACCATCTCGCCTTACAGCTTCCTCACAGATAACTGCTCCTTAATGGAGCCTTTCATGTAGATGGCTATGGGCTAGCATGAAGCTTCTCTTCTTTCCTTCTAAAATGACTTGATCGATATCATGGTGTGAAATGGAAGAAACCCTGTGTCTTCTCTGTTATGGAGCCTGTCATTATAGATGCCATTTAAGCAACCTGAAAACATATAGATTATAAGCTTTCTACTCCCATATAGATGATGCTATATGCATCTGACACAGTGCAGTGGCATCTTAACCAGTCATCTCAAGATGGACTACTCTGTGAAGTCTTCAGTCGAGCATAACTTCCGGAGAGAGCAGCACCTTTCCACCTTACTGTGGAGACCAAGTCTTTAGATGGTGTGGGCAAGAGTGTTTTCTTTTGTGCTACTCTGGAATTCCATTGTTTGTCTCACTTGCCATGGTTCCATCGCCGTCTAGTAGATGACACCCTAAAAAGCCACCAGAACTCTGTTAGACCATGATGAAGAGGATCTGAAAAAGATCTTTACCACAGTTTCTTCAGTGGACTTCCATGTGATTTTGATAGTACTGGTAGTATGATTAAGGCAGCAGGGTCAAGAATGTGTACAAAGCGGATGGTGTACTTTAATCTCTTATCCTTAATGAATGAGTTTAGGCTGGCCATTATTGATGCCCACTTTTCGGGTGATGTATTTTCTCAGCTCTCCTAGTATCAAATTCAAGATATTTAAAAGAAAAAAACTGGTATTGAGGTCAACATTGTCATGCTGTAATGATGTCTCCAACCACTACTTGTCTTCTAGGCTAAATCAGTTTTCTAAGCAGAAGAAGCTTTAATACAGGGTAAGGAAGGCCGTTAGGTGTCGGGCAGTTGGGCTTCTCTGGCTAACTTGCCAAGACTCTCTGAGGACAGTGATTCCTATGGCTTAGCATTTGTACTCCTGACTGTTGTGCAAGGCTGCATGGACAAAGCTGGATGTTTATTATATTGATCACTGCTGCAGTACCCTTAGCAATATGGGGTTATATCCTGCCAGGGATGTAACATCCAGCCAACTTCCAGAGCTTAAGGGCATCTTTCACTCACCCAAACTGTCAAGCAGCTACAGCTGAGTTGACTAAAAGACAAGTTTGGGAGCAAAGCCCTTCAGAGCTTTACTGCTCCTGAAGAATTTGTTCAGTCCAAGTCTGAATGAATATTCAAGTGACCTTGTGAACCCCAACCACCCTGGCCCCTTTTATGTTCCATAAAGTCTGAATCTCCTTTATTTCTCTTTGGCAGCAGATTGTTTCAGACGAATGGGTTCTGAAAATCATTCATCAGGGTTACAGATGGCAATGGGAGGAAATACCTCCTTTTCAGGGGGTAATTCCTCATCCATCTGACAAGACGACTCTTTTTAGTTCCAACTGTCCTTTAACATATGCTGACTTAGGGAGTGATTGAATCAGTTCCTCCTTCTCAGGTGGGGAACATTTTTATTCAAGGAAGGTTTTAGTGTCACAGAAAGAAAATGCTTGGTCACCAGTTTTGGATCTTTCTTTACTAAACCTGTTTGAGATAGTACCAATAGATTTGTAGGTGTTTACTAGGCTAACGACCACAAGGGCCTTTTTAAGACTAGCCATGCATCCCAAATCTCTGACCAGTTCTAATACCATTGCTAAGTGTAAGCAGGGGCCTGGAAGATGAGCCATTTACAGGTTATCTACGTCCATTAGAGACATTTATTTATTTGACATTTGTTCACCAGGACAGTTCAAAATGGGATTACTTCTCAGCCTGTTGCCTCTTTCTATGCATTCAAGTTTCATGGTGTCACTGGATTTAAAAGATTCTTATCCCTTGCATTTCTTAAAGTTTTGTGTGTCTGGATCACATTGTCAGTTCTCTGCCATAACCTTTGGGCTATCCACTGCACCGTAGTATTTATAAAGTGTCTAGCTCCAGTTATAGTTCATTGCAGGCTAGAAGGTATCCACATTTTCCTTATTTAGACAACTTGCTTATCTTTGCAGAGCATTTTTCCAAGTGTCAGGAATTTCTCACCTGTGTGAGAGCAAGCTGGGATTCCAAGAGAACATTCAAAAGTCTTTTTTGATTCCTTCACACAGGATTTGTGTTCCTGGGGTGTCAGCTAGACACCTCACTTCAAAGAGCTTTTCTTCCACATGAAAAAATAGAGCTATATCTGTTGTTAACGTTTTACACTCAACCTTCGATCACTGTGAGAGAATAACTCTGGATTTTGGGTCTCATGGCATCTATCATGTTCATAATTCTCCCGGCAAGACTCCATATGTGAAAGATACAATAGTATCTGAAATCTCTTTGGTCCTAGCACCAACATCCTTTGTTTTTTCAAATCCCAGTGCTGGAGTTTGTCAGAAAAGAAAACTCTCGATGGAGACAAATATCCTTAAATCTAGGTTTTTCCCTTTTCCAAAAGTCAGTCACTACAGACACCTCAGGCTTTGCTTGAGGAACAGTTTCAGGAGGGATAAAATTGCAAGGTGTGTGGGACACAGAGGACAGATGTAAGCATATAAATGTAAAGATGCTTGGGCCTGATGAAGGCATATGGTTCCCTGAATCATCTTTGGTTCCCTGGACCTCTTCAAGTTTTTACAGATAATACCACAGCCATGTGGTATATCAACAAGCAAGGTTGAACCAGATCATACCCCCTTTGCAGACCGGCCATGTTAGCTTGGGATATAGCCTCACAGTATAATCTCAATCTACAGGCATCCTACATTCTGTCAGAGCAAAACTGTGTGGCAGACAAGCTGAGCAGGACAGGGTCAGACTCTTACGAATATATACTAAATCAGTAGGTCATCTAAGATTTGTTCCTTCTCTGCAGAATTCCTCAAGTAGACCTGTTTGCCTTCTCTCTGAACAATCAGCTGGAAAGATTCTCCTCCAGGACTCCATGCAGGAAGTCCTGGAAGACAGATGCCTTTTCTTTACCTTGGACAGGAATGTTCCCTTATACTTTTCCACTGATTTCCACTGTACTTTTGAAGATTCAGAAGGAGTTTTGAATAAAAGGCCTCCAAGAAAACTAGTGGCCCCTACTTGGGATCTTAACTTAGTGTTAGAGAAGCAAACACTTACTCCATTTGAAGGCTATTATGGTTAAGTTTACTTGTACAGCTGTACTGTCTGCCTCCTACTCATTGTCCTAACTACTGAAGGGTGATCTCTGCTTGGCCTTCTGTGCTTTGAGTGATCCAGCACTTGTACTTGACTTGGATGACTTGAGGTCCTTAACAAGGGAGGCATTTTTTACTGATTGTTCTGATCTCTGCAAGAAGGGTATCTGAGTTACAAGCTCGTATGGTGAGTCAACCCTATCTCATTTTCCACAGAGACAAGGTTTCTTTAAAAACAAATCCTTCTTTTATGCCTAAAGTGGTATCCAAATTTACTTTAAGCCAAACTGTCCATCTCATTTTCTTTCCTGAACCTAAAAACGCAGAAAAGAATTTCCATACCTTGGATGTCCACAGACAAACTGGGGTACTATCTTGACAGACCAAATATTTTAGATCTTCAGATGAGTTGTTCATTTCTTGTGAAGGTAAGAAGGGACAACCTGTGTTAAAGAAGACTGTTTCTACATGGTTGTCTAAGGAAATTATAGATGTTCTTCGTTTTCCATTGCTGCAGTCCTTACTATTGGGTATAGTCCGCATCCAGTCGGCCCGAATACCAGAGTATAAGGCTGACGTCGGTCAGGGCGCATTAGACTGACGTCAGTACGTCAGGGTACTAATGCGCATGACCGGCGTCATATCCTCAGTCTTTTTTGCCGCGTGGTCCGATGCAGAAGCAGTTTTGCGAGTGCAGGTTGGCGTTCTGAAATATTTCCGAAACCGGAGTTTCAGACCGAATCAGAGTTGGCTAAGTACCCCGTTGGGGAACATTTTGTTTTTTTCTTGCCTCAGTATTTAACCGGATGTCAGAAAAGTGAATAACTGTATTTCTTGTGGGAAACAAATACCTCATAGGGATTACCATACATTGTGTATACCTTGTTTAGGGCCTGAGCACGACGTTGTTGGTTGCCGCTCTTGTGCTAGGTTTAACAAACGCACTATTAAGAGGAGGTTAGACTGTGCCAGATTAGTGTTTGGGAAGCGTTGCAATTATAAAATGCCGTCGGATGCTCCGGCGCCGCTTCGCCCAAGAAGCGCAAGGACAAAACAGCGAAGCCTAGGGTTGATGAACCGGCAGTCCCGGACGTCGGTTCTTTAGGTGGCTCAGTGGAGCCAGAGGTTTTGCCAGGAGTTTCTATGGAGTCTCAGGCAGAAACTTTACTGTTACAGGATGTACCCTCTCAGGAGGCAGGCCAGGCTGAGGGGGCTTCTCAGGTAACTATTCTTCCCTCTTTTCCCACAGTAGTTAGAGCCTCTCCTTCTGTTGCCAAAACTTCTTTTAGAGGTAGGCCAACTTCAGCTTCAGTAGGGGCTTCTCCTAGCCTTTCGGGTTCTGTACCTAAGAAACATATGCTTAAAATGGCAGAAGATTTGATTACTCTGATTAGAGGTTCTATGGGCCCTCCTGATAAGAGGCCTAGAGTGGAACCAGAGTTTGACAGTTTTGAACAGGGTTCAGGGGCTTCTGAGTCTTCTGCGGAAGATTTGCAGGAGTATCCTCATTATTCTGATTCTGATGTGGATGATGCCACTCCTTCGGCTTCTCCTCCTGAGGATTTTTCATTTTCAGAGACTCTGCATTCCATGAGGGAGCACTTTAAATGGGAAGGCCAGGATTACTCTGATTCCAGGAAGAGGCTTAGGGAATTCTTGTTTTACCCCAGCATAGGCCCTTAGCTATACCTCCTGTGTTGAATGTGGTGGAAGATGTTTTGCAGAGGCTTCCTGAACCCTGATTCTTTGCCTCCTGCTCCTGTTAAACCTGATAGGTACTATAGGGTGCCCGAAGCTCATAAGTATTTGTTTAAGAGTCCTAGGGCGGACCCAGAAACTGTTTCTCAGGGGCCTAAAGGTGTTAAGGCCTCTGTGGTTAAAAATCCTGTTCCCACTGACAAAGAGGCAAGGGCTTAGATAGGTGGGGTAAGAAAGTGTATACTTCTTCCACTCTAGCCATGAGAGCGTTGAATTGTCAGTTTCACATGCTGAAATATCAAAATTATCTCCTTTCACAATTGAAATCTAAGGTGGATGCTTTGGCGGAAGGTATTGATTGTAAAGACTTGCTGGATTTAGTTTATGTGTCTGAACAAGTGGGCAAGCATTCTTTGCAATGTGGTTTTGATGCTGTGCAGGCCTCCTCGAGGGTGGCTGCCACTAGTTCTGTTCTTCGCAGGCATGCCTGGTTGAGGGATCAAAATTTGGCTGAGCATGTTAAGACAAGGATTTTGGATGCTCCTTTACAGTCTGATGTGTTGTTTGGTTCACCTGTGGAAGCAGTTTTAAAGAAAATGGAGGACAAAGCTAAGTCTATGCAAACTGTTAAAGATTTTTTGCAGGTACAGCCACCGAAGTTTAGTAGAAATTGGCCTGCTAAGGGGTGGACATATCCTGCTTATGATTCCCAGTCTAGGGGTAGGTCTAGACGTGGTAGGGGCAGGGCTCAAGGTTCTTTTAGGCCTAGAACAGGGAGTTCACCTGCTCAGACTTCTGGTGAGGGCAGGGGTCAGTCCTTTCGTAAACAGACCCAATGACCTGCCTTTTTAGCTGCCAGTAGATTCTCGTCTGGCAGCTCCTTTGGAAGGACGACTGTCTCTTTTCAAAGAAAATTGGGATTTAATTACTCGAGACAGATGGGTGTTGGACATCATTCAGCCAGTCCCTGTATCAGAAAGGGGCCTAGGATTTTATTCTCGCATGTTCCTAGTATCAAAGAAGGGGAACACGTGGAGACTGCTTTTGGATTTATCTCTCCTCAACACTTATCTGGACATTCCCAAGTTCAAGATGTTGACGTTACAACAGCTTTTACCCCTGCTGGGCAAAGATCACTGGATGGTAACTTTAGATCTCGAGGAAGCTTACCTTCATGTGCCTCTCAGGCTAAGTTACAGGAAGTATCTGCGGTTTTGAGCTGGAGATTCTCATTATCAGTTCTCTGCATTGCCCTTTGGCTTATCTACTGCGCCCAGAGTATTCACAAAGGTTCTGGCTCCAGTGATAGCTTACTTCAGGCTACAAGGCCTTCAAATCTATCCTTATTTAGACGACTGCCTGATTCTGGCTCAAGAAAAGGAAGACCTTCTACAGCATCTGGAATATCTTCTAGCAGTGCTAAGATGCCTAGGGTATTCTGTGAACGAAATAAAGTCCAGTCTAGTACCCTCTCAAGACATGTGCTTTCTGGGTGTGAGACTGAATACAGCAGCCCAGATGGCCTTTTTAACCCCGGACAAACAAAAGAGTCTATCACTTTACTTCCATCAACTATCTCATCAGTCCGTGCTGACTGCAGAGACAGTCCTACAAGCATTAGGGTTCATGGCATCTTGTATTCTGGTGCTTCCCAATGCCAAACTGCATATGAGGAAGTTACAATGGTATCTCAAAATGTCTGGACACAGCACTGCCAGTATTTAGACACTGTCATTCAAATAATACCTTGCCTTCAAAGAGAATTTTGTGGTGGGCTCAGGAATGTCACCTAAACAAGGGACTCTCTGTGACCCGGCCAGAGGCGAGTCAGATTTTACCGACAGATGCCTCAGACATTACTTGGGGAGCTCATCTAAATGGAAAGTGGATACAAGACAAGTGGCCTGCCAGACTACAGCATCTACATATCAACATGAAGGAGATGTTAGCAGTCCAGTTCGCATTGCTGGCTTTCAAGGAGTTACTTCTTCCAGGGCAGGTGTTGATTCTAACAGACAACACAACTGTCATGTGGTACTTCAACAAACAAGGGGGAACACATTCTTATCCTCTATGCAGGCAAGCAATGATTTTATGGGAGACTGCCACGCTTGCACCTAACTCTTCAGGCAAGGTTTCTGCCAGGAGCACAGAACTCCTTAGCAGATATGTTAAGCAGACAAATCATGGATCCCCACAAGTGGAAACTGGATCTTCATGTATTTCAGAAATTGACAGTGTCTTGGGGAACTCCAGACATAGATCTGTTCGCTTCTCCACTAAACCACCAGCTGCCACAGTTTTGCACAAAGGGGTTTCATCACACAGCTTGGGAAGTGGATGCTCTGTCTTTCAGTTGGACAAACCTTCATGTGTATGCCTTTCCACCTCTGCCTCTTCTTCCAAAGGTACTGTTAAAGGTCAGACAGGACAGGCCAAGGATGATTTTGTTAGCTCCAGATTGGCCTCGGCAACACTGGTACCCTCTACTATGGAGTCTGGTAAAGAAGCCTCCATGGCCTTAACCTTTGATTCCACATCTGTTATCCCAGCAGGACGGTCATCTGCTCAATGTCAAGCTTCACTCTCTTCATCTGACAGCCTGGCATATTCTGTGTTGGAACACAGCAGGTCTCAACTTCCTCAACAAGTTTTAAATGTGATTAGGGAAGCTAGAAGACCTAGTACAAGGAAAGTGTACGCAGCAAAATGGAAGAGATTTTTATTTTGGAGTAAAGCAAAGAATTTGGAGATTTCTGAGCCTAATTTGAGTATGGCTCTTCAATATCTTACTGAGTTACTGGACAAGGGTCTGTCCTTCTCTTCCATTAAGATTCATGCTGCAGCAATCTCAGCTCACTATGATTGTGACCCACCATTGTTTTCGCATCCTTTGTTCAAGCAGTTTCTTAGAGGGGCAAAAATATAAGACCCCCACGTAGAGCTCCTACTCCTGCTTGGGATCTCAATTTTGTGTTGGAAAAACTTACTCTACAACCTTTTGAGCCTGCGGCTACTGCTGAATTGAAATATTTGTCATGGAAGACTGCTTTTTGTTGGCTATTACTTCTGCAAGAAGGGTGTCTGAGTTGCAGGCCCTTATGGCAGTCGAGCCCTTTTGATTTTCCATAAGGATAGGGTATCATTACGCACTAATCCTTCCTTTCTGCCTAAGGTGGTTTCTAGTGTGGCTTTAAACCAAACTATTCATTTGCCTACTTTTTATGCAGACCCCCAAAATAAAGGGGAAAAGATTTTGCATACTTTAGATGTACACAGGCAATTGCGTTATTACTTAAGCAGGACTAAGGATTTTAGGCAGTCTCAGCAGTTGTTTGTTTCCTTTGCTTTGAGTTCAGGGCAAGCCTGTGTCAAAACAAACTATTTCTAGGTGGATTGGCTTTTGCATTGCATTTTGTTATTCCCATCATGGCAAGGAGGTTCCAGCTGGGATTAGGCCTCATTCCACTAGGGCTACTGCCACTTCAACAGCATTTCTACCCGGGGTGGCAACTAAGGATATTTTGGAAGCAGCTACTTGGAGTTCAGTGCATACTTTCTCTAAGCATTATCACCTTCCTATCTACTCTAAGTCTAGGGCTGGTTTTGCCACAGCTGTTTTGCAAGGCATGTTGTCAGCTCCTGCTTCTTTATGATTTGCCAGCCTCCCTTACCTCTGCTTTGGGATTCTACCCAATAGTAAGGACTGCAGCAATGGAAAACGAAGAACATAGTACAGTTTTGTACCTACCATAAATGTAGATGTTCGAGGATTCCATTGCTGCAGTCCAATTTACCCTCCCTCCTTCCCCTCTGTGTTTAGGGGTGGTTGTGTAGGTGAGTTTACCTGCTTATATTTTTGTATATATTGTTCATGTTTTGGTGCAGGTATTTTGGGCCTTGTCTTTTTAGGGTCTTCTGACATCTGGGGCAAGAAAAGACTGAGGATATGACGCCGGTCATGCGCATTAGTACCCTGACGTACTGACGTCAGTCTAATGCGCCCTGACCGACGTCAGCCTTATACTCTGGTATTCGGGCCGACTGGATGCGGACTATACCCAATAGTAAGGACTGCAGCAATGGAATCCTCGAACATCTACATTTATGGTAGGTACAAAACTGTACTTTAAGTTTACTTGTACAGCTGCACTGTCTGCCCCCTACTCATTGTCCTAACTACTGAAGGGTGATCTCTGCTTGGCCTTCTGTGCTTTGAGTGATCCAGCACTCCTTGAACTCATTCACCATAATGGTGGTAAAGCAAGTACCCAGTCTAGAGACCTAAAACTTTGCTACCACATCGGCATGACAGGTATCTAACATATCATATTCCCCATTTGTAGACGAGGCTACCTTACATATAAAGCAGAGAAATTCCCTATCGATCTTTAAGACCAGTCTGGATGACTGGAAGAGTAATTGCAATTTTTTCCTGGGATATATAAGGATGCTGTGCTTAATGGGAGACATTGTTAGTCTCCCACCAGTACTGGGTGATGCAGCTGATCTTTTCTAGGGTCCTGTTTGCCTTAAGCTTAGTTAAACGTTATGCTCCTATGAACCTACTTTGATATAAGTGGCCACATCTTAGTACTTTTGGTCCTTGCTAAAAATGTATTCCACTCAAGGAGCATATTGTCTCCTTTGAGTTTAACAGGTCAAGGCACTAGTCTACAAGATGGCAGTAAAAACATGTTCTTCATATGAGAAAGGCAGATAAAGTTACTCCCTTTTCTTTTTTCTGTTAGTAACTAATAATGTCCTTCCTATTGATGACTGCAGCAGTCACATTTGGTATACCAAATTCCAGAAGATGGCTTTCTTGGGGTCATCCTGTGTAGCAGATTTCCAGGGTAGTTCACTTGACATAATGGAGCACATTTTGGTACAGCAGTGTCTGAGTCCTAACAGGATGTTCTTTCAGTTTGCTGTGGATGGGCATCACTTTCAGTACAAAATATTTAACTTGGTCTTTCATCATCATTAAGAGTGTATGCCAGGGTGCTACTGTCTGTGGCAGTGGACTTGCAGGAAAAGACACTTATGCATTCCTCTTCCTAGACAACTGACTACTGGCGACCTTACTGAGAGACTTTGTGATAGAATCCCTCGCTGTAGTGTTGTTAGTTGCAGTCCCTGTGGGGTTTGTATAAACTGGTTGAAGTACACTTTTGTCCTTACTCAGAGTATTGCTTCATATTGTTCATAGGTAGGTACTAGGCTATCTGCCCGAAGGCATTTATAAGCCTAGCTAGAATGTGCTGGCTTCCGCCGCCCCCTTAGATTAGTTCCCTGTGCCTATGTCCATCAGAGCCATTGAAGTGATCCCTGGGGTAAACTTTCTGTTTCCCATCCACTCGTCAAGGTTTCTCTTGAAGAGGGTTAGGGAGGAGCTCTGCCTAATGTAGAGTGGAATCTTGTTCCAGAGCATAGGAAGTCTCTGGAACAGGAATCTATCCCTCCAGCATGTCCTATTTATTGTTGTTGTGAGGTTTAGATCCCTGGAGCTTGTGGCTCGAGGGGATATGGTTTTCTTTAGGTGGAGCATGTCCATCAATTCTGGGTTGGACATGGCCTTGTATGTCAGGCAGAGATCACCTCTGAGTAGGCAATATACAACTGAGTACAGCTGAAGTTTCTTCAGTCGAGCTGCATAGGGCATCTGTTTGAGGCCAGTGATCCTCTTGGTGAGGTACTTCTGTGGTCTTTCCAGTTGTTGCAGGTGTCTTGTAAGGTACATCCCAAATGGGGCATTGTACTGTATGATAGGTCTGATGAGTGATGCATAGAGGGGCCCAATGACCTCTTTCGATCTGGATGCAAACCCTTTTGTGATTAGGTGGGCCACATAGAAGGATTTTCTAACTACTTATCAAAGGAGAGGTTACTATTAACGTGGGTCCCCAGATCCCTTATTACGTCTTCCGTATTTAGCGGGCTACCACCTATGTGGTAGTTTGTGGGTACTTTGTTTTTTCCAAAGGGGATGACTATGTGCTTTTTGGCATTTAGCTTGAGGCCATGGTTTTGACACCAGGTATCTGTCTCAGTGAGACCCATTTGGAGGATGTCTGTGTCACCTGGAGAGTCAATTATAGCCCCTAGTTTGCAGTCGTCTGCGAACTTGGTCAGCTATAGTCCTCCTGTGCTTGCCTGTACCTCTGAGAAGTATATGCCGAACAGGAGGGGCCCTAGGACTGAGCCCTGGGGAACGCCACATGTTACCGGTTTAGAGTCAGACCTAGCTCCCGCAACTCTTATCATGTGGGTTTTGTCTGTGAGCCAGCTGGCAACCCATCTCATGATGTAGGGGTTTATGTTCAGGCTGGTGAGCTTGTCTGTAATACCTGAGTGGGGAATGGTGTCGAAGGCCTTTGCAAGTTCTAGGTAGGCTGTGTGGACCACCTTTCCCTTGTCTATAGCCTTGGTAACTCTCAAAGAAGTCCACCAGGTTTAGGAGGCATGATCTGCCCTTAACAAAGCTGAACTGGGTAGGGTCCAGTGTTTGGAGGTTTCCAATGTCTCTGTTAATGAGATCCGTGATGATGCAGACCAAGCAAGTCAGGTTTATAGGGCGATAGTTCCCAGGGTCCATTGTGGCTCCCACCTCGGTCTTAAGTAACGTGAAGTTTGCTTTTGAAAAGTTTTTCATTGTGGTTTCTTTGACCGGGGGTGGTGGCAGAATGTGGATATCCAGAGTGATTCGTTTATAGTCAGATCTAACCAGCGAGGGGTTGACCCGTTGCTAGTTGCACATTGATGATCTCTGAAGCATCGTGCTGTGCCACTAACCTGGAGGTGTGGGTATCCTTGATGAATATGGATACTAACCTGCCTTTTGTATTTCGGTCCAGGTTTTGTGGCCAAAATGTATGGTATGAGTTGTAGCCTGGTAGTGCTGGGGTGCTCTCTGGAGCCTTAAACCAGGTTTCTATTACTGCACATATATCGATTTTCTCCATACTGGGGAGTGCCTCGAGTGCGTGCATTTTGAGGTTTAGACTTCTGGCATTGAGTAGCATTACCCTCAGTTTTTTGTTACTTGTGCTATTTATGGCAGTGGGTTTATCTATTGAGCCTTGCCTAAAAAAGGCACTATGGGGGTGGCAAGAGCCTTGGCCAGTATTCGAAAACCTAAGGGTGACAGGTGCAAGCCATCTCTAGTAAAGCAGCATGGCTTGTCGAGCATGTCATCCCAAGCTGACAGACACTGGATCCCCTTTGAATGGCACCAGAAGCTTAGCCAATTGTTGAAATTGATATTTTTTTCTCTGTACTGTGGTATCATTCTTGGTGAGGGCAGGATGCTACTCAGGGTCAGGGTCATACCGGCCTGGGCTACGTGATCAGAGAGGTCCTCCATGTCTCTTTTCATGTAATCCAGGGAGGTACAGCTCAGGTCATTCACACCAACTTGGGCAATGACAGAGTCATATTTGTACTTGTTCTGGAGTGACCTGAGTGCTTGTGTTATGTGGTGGATCCTGGCACCTGACAGGCAGCTAACAGTAACCTTCTCCTTGTTCAGCCTAGTGAGTGGGATGTCAGTGTGCCTGACTATAAGGGCTGTGATTGTGTGGTACACTGTTTTTTGTGAAGTATGTGCTTCATGGTTTGTGGAGCTTGCTTGGATGTCTGCTTTGGAGGTCTCTGTTGCTTTTGCAGATTTTTATTTAGAGTCTCCGAGTATGTTTTTGTGTATTTGTGTGTTTTTTGCCAGTGCTAGTTTCATAGCTCTATACAAGACTGGTGGTGTGATGCAAGTAATTCCCTTCTCCTCTTGACTGCCTGGTCCTGTCTTTGGTTGAGAGAGAGCTTAGCCTCCAGTTTGGCTGTATAATTGCATTTCTCGCATGTATTAGTGTTTGGTGGAAGGAGGAGAGGGTTGTCTGTGTACATGAGGCAATTGTAACATTGCCTCAAAATGCCCAGATTCACCAGTTGGACCAGAGAGTACACCTGAAACTGCCCTTTGGACATGCCTGGATAGTTACAGTGAACTGTTTTACTGACTGGCTGGTAAGGTCGAATAGAAAGACTTGTCCTTCTCTACAGTATAGTGGGGGTCTAGTGCTAAGGTTTATTAGTGCTTGCTATGAGTTTTGAGCAAGTGCCGGTATGAGAAGTGAATTTTTTGAGTGCTTAAGTTGAAAGTTTGTCTAGTTCCAAGGGAAAATTTGAAGAGTACACTTTGTGGAGCCGGGAATAGTTATACCCTAGCTAACTGGTGCTGCCCGGCTCGCAAAACCACACAAATGCGGGTTTTATAGCAGGGAAATGAAAGAGATAGAAATTAGCCCAAAATGGCCAATAAACTACTAATTTCTGGGCTGAAACCACACCTCCTGTGACAGATAGGCTGCTCAAAGCTCCCTCTCTCACATTGAACAGAGAAACTTCCTTCTATCCAAGTAAGGTAGGGGCAAACACAGAAACTTGCAACACAGTCCTGAATTCAGCACTAACCTGAAAACTGGACTATACTAGCTTAGAAAGGCAGGAAAACAAGTATATATATTTTTTTTTTTTTCAGAAAATAAAGCAGATACAATCAAAAAAACACTTGCACAGAAATGGCTATCACACTTGAGTGTGTAGCCTACAACAGTTAAACAGGTAATTTAAACACAAAAACGACTTTGTTAAAGTGCAGGCAGTAAAATAAGTACAGCATGTAGCTGAAACAAGCTTTTTAAATCACAGAAACTCTAGAAAATCGGTGTTTTAGGCGGAATTAGCTAAAGGCAGCAAGAAAATGCAGGAAAAGGATACTTAATCACTTCAAAGTCTCTCTGCTGCTGTAGAACTCTGCAGAGCACCAGGCAGGAGCTTGCTGAGCTGTATACAAGCACAAAAACCTTGCAAATGCAGATTTTATAGCAGGGAAATGAAAGAAATAGAAATTATCCCAAAATGGCCAATATACTACTAATTTCTGGGCTGAAACCACTCCTCCAGGGACAGATAGGCTACTCAAAGTTCCCTCTCTCACAGTGAAGAGAGAAACTTCCTTCTATCCAAGTAAGGTATGGGCAAACACAGAAACTTGTAACACAGCCCTGAATTCAGCCCAGACCTGAAAACTGGACTATACTAGCTTAGAAAGGCAGGAAAAGAAGTATATTTTTTTGTTTTTTTTTTGTTTTTTTTTCCAGAAAATAAAGCAGATACCATCAAAAACACTTTAAATGCACCGAAATGGCTGTCACACTTGAGTGTGTAGCCTACAACAGTTAAACAGGTAATTTAAACACAAAAACAACTTTGTTAAAGTGCAGGCAGTAAAATAAGTACAATATGTGGCTGAAACAAGCTTTTTAAATCACAGGAACTCTAGAAAATCGACGGTTTAGGCGGAATTAACTAAAGGCAGCAAGAAAATGCAGAAAAATGACAATCACTATGTACCCTTCAGTATTGGTCATTCCTACCTATGGTGAAACCTAGGAAATCCTGACCTTGATAACACGAACAAGGGTGTAGTGAGGATTTCAGAGTACCAGGATTTGTCCTTCTAGCATTTCTTAGATCTTATGGAAGTCATAATCTTAATATCTGTTTTTGGACATTAGAGAAAGTAGATAAGGGCTTACAAAACACATCCTTGTAGACTTCCTTGTGTCAAACATGTGTCATGATTGACTGTCACAAATGTCACTGTGGGCCTTTCCTTTCTGTAGCAGAAACCTGAAAAGCATTCTACTTGAAGGAATATTATACCTCTGCAGTTCATTAATTTGCAGGTAACCCTAGTTTACCCTATTTGTATGAAATGGTTCTTGTGTATTGTTGCATGTTTCAGCCATCTCTGCATATTGTGCCGTTGTGGATGGCAAAATTATTTGCCCAGCATCAGCTAACTAAAAGTAAACACTTCTCTAAGCACTTCCACGAAGGAGTTCTATATCATTTTCTACTTTTGAAGAACACATTTTCTCATTAGAAAGCGAACTTTATGGTTGACAGTATTGACACCCATCATTAGAACCAGCCAGGTTATTGGCACTTAATTTCATGTTTTGGATGACACTTTTATTGATGGCTATCACCTGCTTTTATGTGATCTCTGAACCTCCGACCTTTATGTGTAGAAAACCTGTTTTAGTCTTTCAGAAGGATTGGGGAATGTCCTTTATTTGATCACTGTTGCTGTATTACTGACAATTTGGAAGTATCCTGCAAAGTATACCTTAAGTCCAGCCAGTATACCAAAAGTTGGGTGCCTTTCTCTCACTCGGTATATTCAACTTTACAATCTCTGTACAAAAGTGCATCCTACTACATGAGGCAAAGTTCTTCAGAACTTTCTTGTTACATCTCTACATTCAACCTGTTACTTGTATGCCCTCAGTCAGGTTTTTTTGCTGTTGTGGACAGCAAACTTTCCCCATTGGAAACCCTTCATGTTTCACAGAATTTTTGATTAATTTGGTAATATTTTCATGTCAACAAAGAGGGGTAGATATGATTGCAATAGGGCAATTCCCTAAAAAAGACCATTATTCTAAATGTGTATTCTTCGTAGGTCCTAATCTGAACTGTAGAGAGTGCTGTAAATCCTTCATCCCTATGACTGTCAGAAGTTTAGTTCTTCTGAAAATTTACTTCGAGAACTGGAGACTTCAGCTTGCACAAGGTATGATGACCTCTGAGTCATCTGTTTCACACATTCCTTAGCAGCTTTGGAAAAAAGTCAAGCCTAAACCTTCAGAGGTTTCTATTGTCGGGTAGGACCCTGAAGCCTTTGTTGAGGGACATAAACCTTAGGACTGCCCCATCTGTATTGCTTTTCCAGCCTCGTAACCATTTTGTCAGCTGACAAAGTACAGCTTTGTAGGTATGTTAAATAATTTCTCCAAGACTTTTGGGTTTCTAACACCATGAGTGAAACGGACCCCATTCCTACATCATAGTATGATTAAAGTTCATGAAATTAGTATTATTTCAGTCTTTGATGTTAGTCAGAAGTGCTCTTTGTAGCACCTGCATTGTGCCCAGTACTGACTCCTGCAGTTCATACGGCATTACATGTATCAATAACATATCTATGTATGATTGTAAATGTTTTTTCATAAGATCTGTTGCTTGTACTACTGTTTGAACAGTCTGGGTATCCTTTTTCCACATTGCCCCCATTTCTACCTGGAAATCCTGGTATTTTATAACTCTGTGTCTCTCTCTCTCTCTCTCTATGTAAGAGACTGTAGTCACTGGGTGTAGCAGTTTCAGTGCTCAATGGTACTTTTGTCTTTTTTCATGGATTACTGTATCTGGTTTTCTTGCATCTATTTTTTGAAATGCTGGTAATGGGCGTTCCCATGTGATATAAACTTTAGCATTTTCTATAGTGTTGTGTGGCTCCTGTTTCCAATGCTTTTCAACTGCTTCAGTATTATAATGTTTGCACAGTCCCCAATGCAACAATCTTGCCACATTATTATTTCTTTCAGTGTACAGTCCTTCTGCCATTAGTATATCACACTCACCAACAAGATATGCAATGGTTTCCAATTCTGTTTTACAAGCCCTACAATCTGATGTTGTAAGTTTTTATTCTATACTCAAATAATGGGGCTCTAATCCAATCCCATGGATCTGATTTGACCATTGCTAAAATTTGTGGTAACCAATAACTCTCAAGCTTCTACCTTATCCACAATGCAGCATCCCCAAGTACCTCAGATCTAGTTTGCTGCTTTAAGCAAAAGATGTGGTGACCATTGCTGTTGAGCAGATAAGTGTTTAGGTTAGTGTTTTCATATTTTTTCTGTTAGTTAAAACCATTATTTTCTTTAGGTTCTTTCTATCCCTTACCTTTGTCATTTAGCATTTCTCTATTTTTTCTTACAGTTGTACCCTCGAATACTGTTGTTAGTATTCCTTTCTTCTGCACTTTGTGGACACTCTTTGTTACCATCGTTGGTATTTTTTTCTGTCTTTTTCCATACTTTACTTTCCTCTGAAAGTGTATGTATGTATGTGTGTGTGTGAATATATATATATATATATATATATATATATATATATATATATATATATATATATATATATATATATATATATATGGGTCTAGGACACATGCTCGACTAGCATATGTCTGAATCACAAAACATTGAACACACATACACGAAAGTTCTTAACATCAAAAAGCACTTCCATGTAGTTCAAACAAAAAATCTACGTTTCTGCAGGGGGACGCCCCCTGCACCCCCCACACCCCCCTACTTTATTATTCTCACTCCGAGATCGCACTACAGTGGGGAAAAGGCAATTTTCCCTTTCCTGCACTATAGTCCAATCTACAAAACAGGCGCACACACGGAAGCGCTTGTCGATGTTAAGCGCTTTCGTGTATGTGTGTTCGATGTTTTGTGATTCGGACATATGCTAGTCGAGCATGTGTCCGGATCCCATATATATATATATATATATATATATATATATATATATATATGGGTCTACTTTGTTTCGTTGAATCTCATTTCACTGATTTTCGTTTAGGTTCATAGATTCATAGGTGTAGGTACTAGGCTATCTGCCCGAGGGCATTTTTAAGCTTAGCCAGAGTGTGTCGACTTTCGCCGCCCCATCGTTTAATTAACTGAGCCTCTGTCAAGCAGAGCCAATGAAGTGATCCCAAGGGTGTATTTTCTGTTACCCATCCACTCGTCAAGGCTTCTCTTGAAGAGTGTTAGTGAGGGGCTCTGCTTAATATAGTTAGGAATTAAGTTCTAAAGCATGGGGAGTCTCTGTGACAGAAATCTATCCCTCCAGCATGTTCTATTTATTGTTGTGGCAAGGTTCTGCTCACTAGAGCACATGGCTCTCAGTGACTTGGATTTCTTTAGGTGGAGCATGTCCATCAATACTGAGTTGAACATGGCTTTGTAAGTCAGGCAGAGATCACGTCTGAGTAAGCGATATGCCACTGAGTACAGCTGGAGTTTTTTCAGTCGGACTGCATAGGACATATGTTTGTGGCCAGTAATCCTCTTGGTGAAGTGCTTTTGTGGTCTTTCCAGCTGTTGGAAGTGTCTTGTGAGGTACATCCCAAATGGGGCATTGTACTCTATGATGGGTCTGATGAGTGACGTGTAGAGGGGCACTATAACCTCTTTATTTCTAGATGCAAACCCCTTAGTAATTAGATGGGCCACATAGGAGGATTTCCTAACTACTTTGGCAATATGATTGTCAAATGAGAGATTACTATCTACCTGGGTCCCCAGATCTCTTATTATCTCTTCTGTATTAAGGGGGCTGCCGCCTATGTGGTAATTAGTAGGTGTTTTGTTTTTCCAAACGGGATGACTATGCATTTTTTGGCATTTAGCTTGAGGCCATGACTTTGACACCAGGTGTCTGTCTCAGTAAGGCCTTTTTGAAGGATGTCCGTGTCAGCCGGAGAGTCAATTATGGCTCCCAGTTTGCAGTCATCGGTGAACTTGGTTAGCCAGAGTCCTCCTGTGTTTGCCTGTACTTCTGAGAAATATATGCCGAACAATAGGGGTCCCAGAACCGAGCCTTGTGGGACACCACTTGTGACTGATTTAAAGTCAAACCTGGAGCCCGCTATTCTTACCGTGTGAGTTCTGTCTCTAAGCCAGTTGGCAACCGATCTTGTGACGTAGGGTTTATGTTCAGGCTGGTGAGTTTTTCTATAATACCCGAGTGAGGAATGGTGTCAAATGCCTTGCCGAGATCAAGTTAGGCTGTGTGAACCACCTTTCCCTCGTCTATGGCCTTGGTGACTGTCTCAAAGAAGTCAACCAGGTTTAGTAGGCATGATCTGCCCTTAACAAAGCCGAACGGGGTCAGGTCAAGTGTTTGGAGGTTCCCAATGTCTTTGTTAATGAGTTCCGTGATGATGCGCTCCATAGCCTTGCAGACCAGGCTAGTCAGGCTTATAGGACGATATTTACCAGGGTCAGTTGTGGCCCCTCCTTTGTGGAGCGGAATAACCATTGCTGTGTGCCATTCTGTGGGCACGTAGCCTGTGGAGAGGCTGAGGTTAAACAGTGTGTTTTGGTGGGGAGTTAGTTTGTTCTGCAGTTCGTGCAAGACGCAGCCTGGGACACCATCTGGCCCCATTGATGCTGTGTTTTTGGCTTTTGAAAGGGCTGTTTTCACCTGTGCTTCTGTGATTTCTGGGACACTACACTTTTCCGGAATTGTTGTGGGCCCTTTTGAAGGTGAGAGAGAGGTGGAGTTTGCACTGAATCTATCTGCCAGGATGTTGGTAATATTAATAGGTTCAGTATATTTTGTGCTATTTTGCACTAGCTCAGAGCATATCTGTGAGTTGCCACTTAGATTTTTGACATAGCTAAAGAAGGCTTTGTGGTTATCTTTCGAATTCTTGGCTATTTTTCTTTTGAAGTTAGCCTTGGATGATTTTATGAGGGACCTTAGTTTCTTACTGATACTGATCAGGGATGTCTTTCCTTCTTGGGATTCGCTTTTTTCTGAACTAGTTTCCTCCTTCTGTTGTATAACCTGTTTATGGCAGGGGTCCACCAGACTGGTTTCCTTCTCTTAGGGGAGTGAGTCTTGGTCTTGCTCGGGATGGCACTATCCATGCATCCTTGTAGGTGCTCATAGAGTGCACTTTTAAAGGATTCTGCATATTGGGCTTTGTTATCCTTTAGCGTGGGGTCTGTGAAACTTACCACCTCTGCCTTAAGTAAGGTGAAGTTTGCTTTAGAAAAGTTTTTCACTGTGGTTTCCTTGGTTGGGTGTGGTGGTAGGGTGTGGACATCCAGGGTGATTAGTTATGGTCTGATCTAACCAGTGACAGGTTAACCTCCGGTATGGAACACCTGTCGCCCATGTTGGTGATGACCAGGTCCAATATGTTGTGGCCTCTGGTAGGGGAATTTACCAGCTGATCCAGGGCATTTGAGTTGATAAATTCCATGAAGCGCTGAGCCTGGGAGTTTGTACTCAAGTAGTTTTCCCAGTTAATGGTAGGGTAATTGAAATCGCCCAATATCAGGGTGTTTGGTAGGACCTTCATGTTTTCCAGTGTCTCCAGAAAGGCGGAGTGTTGGTCCTGGGTCATAGAGGGTGATCTGTAGCAGGCCACAATTTGCATTGCAGATTTGCCTGATGTTAGTTGCACATGGATGATCTCAGAGGTATTATGCTGCGCTACTAACCTGGAGGTGTGAGTATCCTTGATGAATATGAATACACCCCCCTCCTTTTGTGTTTTGGTCCATGTTCTGTGGCCGAAATGTGTGGTATGAGTTGTAGCCCAGTAGTGCTGGAGTGCTCTCTGGAGCTTTGAACCAGGTTTCAGTTACTACACAAATGTCGACGTTCTCCATACTTAGGAGTGCTTCGAGCGCATGCATTTTGAGATTTAAACTCCTGGTGTTTAGTAGCATAACCCTTGTTTTTTTACTTGTGCTGTTTATGGTGGTGGGTTTGAATTTTGAGCCTTGCCTAAAAAAGGCACTATGGGGGCAACAAGAGCCTTGGCCAGTATTCGAAAGCCTAGGGGTGACAGGTGCAAGCCTTCACTTGTGAAGCAATGCGGCTTGTCGAGCATGCCATCCCAGGCTGACAGACACTGGATCCCCTTTGAAAGACACCAGAAGCTTAGCCAATTGTTGAAATTGATCATTTTTTCTTTATACTGAGGTATCATTCTTGGTGAGGGCAGGATGCCATTCAGGGTCAGGGTCATACCCATCTGGGCTACATGATCAGAGAGCTCTTCCATGTCTCTTTTCATGTAGTCCAGGGAGGTTCATTTCAGGTCATTCACAGCAACATGAACAATGACAGAGTCATATTTGTACATGTTCTGGTCTGACCTGAGTGCTTGTGTTATGTGGCGAATTCTGGCTCCCAATAGGCAGCTAACAGTAACCTTCTCCTTGTCCAGCCTAGTGAGTGGGGCGTCAGTATGCCTGACTATTGAGTCACCTATTACTAGTGTGTTAGGTATGTTATTTCGCCTTAAGGGCTGTGATTGTGTGGCAAATTTTGTGTTTTGTGTGTTGTCTGGTTTGTGACGGGAGGTGCAGGTTTTGTGGTTGTCTGCTTTGGAGCTCTCTGATGCTTTTGCAGGTTTTTATTTAGAGCCTCCGAGTATGATTTAGTGTATTTATGTGTATTTTTTGCTAGTGCTGGTTTAGTTAGGTCTACTTGAGACTGGAGGTGTGGTGCAAGTGTTAACCTTCTCCTCATGACTGTCTGTTCCAGTCTTGGGTGGAGAGACCTTAGCCTCCAGTTTGGCTGTATAATTGCATCTCTTGCATATGTTAGTGTTTTGTGGTAGGAGGAGAGGGCTGTCTGTGTACATGAGGCAGTTGTAACATTGTCTCAGGATACCCAGATTCACCAGCTGGACTAGAGAGTACACCTGAAGTTGCCCTTTGGTCATGCCTGAATAGTAGGGTGATCTGCTTAGTCGCTTGGTTGGTGAGGGGTGGATAAAGAGCCTTGCCCTCCTGGGCAGTCACGTGTCTGGGTATATTAGTGCTTGCTATTAGGTCTGAGCAAGTGCTGGACTGTAGGATGCTTTTTGAGTGCTTAGGTTGAGAGTTAGACTAGTTTCAAGTGAAAAACTGAAGAGGAGAATTAGTGGAGCTGGGAATAATTTAACCCTAGCTAACCAGTGCTGCCCAGCGCACAAAACCGTGCAAATGCGGTTTTTAAACTGCTAACTTCTGGGCTGAAACCACTCCTCCAGGGACAGATGGTTGCTCAAAGTTCCCCTCTCTCACAGGTGAACAGAGAAACTTCCCTCCATCCAAGTAAGGTATGGGCAACTCAGAAACTTGTAACACAGCCCTGAATTCAGCACTATCCTGAAAACTGGACTATACTAGCTTAGAAAGGTGGGAAACAAGACATTTTTTTTTTGAAAAGATAAGGCAAAAACAGTAAAAAGTACACTTAAAACAGCTTTAAACGACTACAAGCGATCAGAAAAGGCTGTCGCACTTTAGTGTGTAGCGTACAACAGTTAAACAATTTATTTAAACAAAAAACAATGTTTTAAAAGTGCAGGCAGTCAAATAAGTACAATATGTGAAAAAAAGCTTTTAAATCACAATAAGTGCTGGAAAAATCAGCGTTTAGGTGGAAAACAGTTAAGTACAGCAAGAAAATACAGAAAACTGATACTCAATCACTACAAAGTCTCTCTTCAAACATCAACCTTATAAAAAGACAAAAAAAAAGAAAAAAGTACCCTAAAGGGTTTAAGCAGGGGGGCTTACAACCCCCACTTGGCTCCCGACTACTTCGCTGAAAACTCAAATTACTGAAAACTCATTTCACTGAACTGCAGTTAGTATATATGGCACTTTGCAGAGTACTGTAAGGCAAGTAAAAGGTGTATGCCCTTTTCCCCACTTAATTTGAATACATCGTGTCTTCTGGAGAGAGTTAGTCATTGGTGTTGCAACTATGCATGTCTATTGTTTAAAATGTATTGTTTTGAAGTTTTTGGTAAAATACAATATGAAATAAACACAATAGGGTCTATGCCCCCACACCCAGCCCCACGCACACCCCTAACTATATATATTAACTCCAGGATCGCACTACAGTGGGGAAGAGGGCATATACCTTTTACTTGCCTTACAGTACTTTACACAGTGCCATGTGTACTAAGTTCAATTCAGTGAAATTACATTCAGTGAAATGAGTTTTCAGTAATTTGTGTTTTCAGCAATGTAGTCAGGGTGAAATGAGATTCAACTAAACAAAGTAAACTCATATGTATATACGGGTCTATATTATATTCCCGAAAGCCGACAATGTAGAATCTGACGTCGTTGACATGAGAATATGGAACGCTCAGAATCTCGAGCGGATAAACAGAAATCTCCGTAAAGGGAGGTTTCCGTTTACTGCAATGTAGTGCGGTCTCGGAGTTGGTATATTAAAGTAGCAGGGGGTGTGGTGGGTGCAGGGGGGCTTGCCACCCTGCTTAAACCCTTTAGGGTACTTTTTTCTTTTTTTGTCTTTTTATATAGATGATGTTTGAAGACATCGACCATATGTTGTTCGATGTTTTCAAACGTCGATCTTATAATATAGACCCGTATATACTGTACATGTGTGTGTGTGTTTGTGTGATATATATATATATATATATATATATATATATATATATATATATATATATATATATATATATATGTTTATATATAGATATATTTAAAGAAACATAGAGTATAATTTCTCAGTGTTGTTGTTGGTAGTGTCTGTGCTGTGCACTTTCCCTTGGTAGCTGTGTCAGAGAAAGGCCCAGCTGGGTTTAAGAAATGTCTTAAGTATGGTCATAAGATCCCAATGTCTGATGCCTACACTTTATGCATATATTGCCTGGGTCCTCTTCATCTTCAAGTGGGCTGTGGGATTTGCCATGGGTTTAATCCCAGAGTTCTAGTAGAACATAAAAATAAAGTAAAATTAAACGGCATACTTCCTTCTGCCTTCGGAGAGGCTTTATCTGCAGCACCAAAGTCTAGAGACTCAAAATCTCCTTCTCCGGGTCCATCTGCTTGTTCTTCTAAGTCCTCTGACCATTCAGAAGAGGCCTCAATCACATCCAACCTCATCATCAAATCCTAAAAAAGAACAAGAAAACCGTACTGTAACCATTCAACCATGGATCCTAAACAGAAAAAAACATTGAATCTGATGTCTTCAGATCAGCTAAAAAAGTTGCTAGATCTGACCACTGTTCATTACCTGCCAAGGACAACTTATTCACCTTCTGTGGATCCTGTAACCTCTAGGCTACCCTCCCTTTTTTTGGAGAGACCGAGGTCCCCCTCTGTTTTGTCCACCTGCTCTTCCAGAAGTGTAACAGAAGAAGATGTGGAAAGATTGGTGAGAAAGATTCTGTCAGTGCATTGCTAGATGGGTGCTTTGCTGGTTCCTACTCCTCCGGGTCAGGACGTCCACTTCTATACCACCTCTTTACTAGTTCCTCCTCTAACTCCTACAACTGTTTGAGTCCTTGGATACAAGCCATCTGGCTCCATCTGTTTCTGATCTGAAGATACCCTTATCCTCAGATCTGAGACCCATTCTGAGCACTTTGGTTCAGTTGGATCTGAAGGGTTGTCACAGCCGAAGCCTCCCAATTTGATCTGAGGTGTTGGAGTTGACTCTGAAGTTGTTGGAGCCATCTCTATGCCTCAGAGCCTTGGCACGGGTTAGCACGGCTCTGGCATCTACGTCAGGGAAGGGATTGCCTTCAGACTAGGGAGAAACAGCAGTCCAGAAGCTTGTGTTTTTGGATCCGATGTCTTCTCCATCTTTGGGGCCTTTGAGGCTGTGGAGAGAGCATTTTACTTGTCAGCAGCCCAGATGGATCCTACTCCCTCGGATCTGCATTCTATAGCCCTGATGTCTCTGCACTAGAGTCTCATCACTCTTTTCCACAGGAACAGCCAGTACGAAAACCCCAGGATTCCCATCAGGGTACCCCAACTTCTTCTGATACCTCACCAGAGGATCCTATTGAGGAAGTCTCTAAGAAGAAGACATATAAGAGGAAGCACTCAGACACCCCAGAGGAGTCAATCATAGAAGATACGGATTTTGATGAAGGTGAACAGTCCCCATGGTCACCTCCTGAAGATGTCTCATTTGGAGAAATCCTTAAGCAGAGAGGTGACTGGACATCCAGTAACCCTTCATCTGAGGAGTCTGTATTCCTGGCAGCTTTTGGTACTGGCCCATCTACCTTCTGGGTAACTCTGCCCACCGACGAGCTCATTGAGTTGATCTCTCTGCAGGCATGGAAGGAATCCAACACCATTGAACCTATACCTTGGAGACCAGACAAAATTATGGCACCACCTGTCAACAAACAGTTTTGTGGAAAGAGGTGCCCATTGATTCCATGTTCATGGAATCTCTAAAAAGGAACTTGCCGAGGAGAGTTTGTGTTCATCCCCCCAGGAGGGAGTCTCAGGTTATCGACAGATTTGCGAAGTGTGTCTATACTTCAGCAACCTTCGCCTTAAGGTCACTGAATTATCTGGCACATTACGCCAGGTTGCAGAGGGATGTGATAAAACAGCTCTCAAATGCCCTCTCAGGATCTGGTTCTAAAGAAGTACAATCCTCCGTGATTTCTCAGTGGGCTACTTTGCATTCTATTTCCAATTCTTCCGTAAGGCTCATTTCACATGCAGCTCAAGGAATATCAAGGACAGTGGGTTCAGACATTTCTGTCATGAGGCATGCCTGGATGTGCTTATTTGATTTTGCAGAGCCCTTCAAGTCTTCGTTTGTCAGTGCTCCTTTTAATGGCACATTCTTTTTGGACCAAAAGTGAGGGACACATTATCCAGGTGTGAGAAGGATGGAAAGACCCTCTCTGCAGTGGGCATATGTTTTTCAACCCCTCAAAGAACCTTCTCTAGAAATCAATGAGGTGATTGGAAGATGTGGTTCAGGAAGTCTCAAGAGTACTTTCCAGGACACACGTAGAGGAGGTTCCCCCTAGGGGCAGAAGAGCAAACTCCAATGATCAAACATGCCCCCTCAGCAGAGGTGTCCCACAAAACCAGGGTTCCAGAGATTCCTTCTTTGACAGACACTACCAGCGCTTCTGGAAAGAGGCCCAATTGTCCACCTCTGGAGGCAACCGGAGGTCAATTATCCCTGCATCAGAGAGCATGGCTAAACATAAAAGATACTTGGTTGCAGAGGATTATTTCCAATGGTTATATAATACCCTTTTTCCTTTCACCCCCAGCTCTATGAAAAATTCCCGACATTTTACTTGGTTGCAGAGGATTATTTGCAGAGGTTATATAATACCCTTTTCCCTTTCACCCCCAACTCTACGAAACATTCCCGACATTCTACCCAGTCAGAGGAGAGAATCAGCAATATAAATACAAAAGCTGCTAGAAAAAATGAGTCATATGAGAGGCCCTGAACCAAAAAGAATCCAGAACTTACTCAAGATTCTTTTTAGTGCCAAAGAAAACAGAGAACTGGCGACCAGTTTTGGACCTCAGCAACTTGAACAAATCAATTCATTGTACCAAGTTCCAGATGGTCACGTTTCAGTCCATTCTTCCTTTTCTGGGCAAAGACGACTGTATGTGCACAGTGGACCTTCAAAATACGTACCATCTCATAAAGATGAACAGATGATGCAGAAGGTACTTACACTTCCAACTGGGAGCCAGTCATTTCCAATTCAGAGTTCTCCCCTTGGTCTCGCTACAGCCCCCGGTGTGTTCACCAAATATATAAAAGTAGCAGCTCACTTGAGACTGCAAGGATTCTGGGTATTTCCATATGTAGATGACAAGCTGATTACCGCCTCAACCAGGCATCATTTAATAAGGGCAAGAGATCAGGTTCTCCAGGCATGCTGTCATCTGAGGATAACCATAAACTATGAGAAGTATTAACTAGACCCGACTCAAAAATTGGAATTTATAGGAGCTATGCTCAATGCAATCTCAGTGATAGCTTTACTGCCTCTCTCAGGAGTTCAAACCATAAGATCACAGGTCAGCAAAATAATCTGCAGTATCAAGATTGCAGCCTGCTTAGTCTTCACTCTGTAGGATCAGCGTCAGCAGCAGTAACTGTAATACCTTTAGCGAGGTTCTACATGAGGATTCTGCAGTGAATGCTGTCAACACAATGGTCAATACTATACCAACCCATGTCAACTCTTGATATGTGGAAGAGAGACCTAAGGTGGTGGATTCAGTTAACCCTCAGCTCAAGACCATAGTGACCACAGACACTATCCAGTTGGGGTGGGGGGCATTTTCTGGGGAAAACAGTCCTAGGCACTTGGTCCCCTGAAGAGACCAACTTTGCATATCAGTGTCCTAGAAATGACAGCAGTGCTTTTAGCATTGCAGGCCCTTCAAGATGCTCTTCCTTCAGGGACAAGTGTAATTCAAATGAACAGTACGTCAGCAGTTACAGGGAGGGACCAGATCTTACCCCTTGTTTCTAGAAATGCTCAGAGTGTGGCAGTGGGCGATCTCTTCCAACCACTTTCTCATAGCAACGCACATTCTGGGGGAAGTCCAGTGTGATAGCAGACAAGCTGAGCAGGTGCATTTTTCTACCTCACAAGTGGTCTCTCAACAAGGATGTGATGAAAATGATTTTTCATCAGTGGGGCTAGCCTTACTTCAATCTTTCTGGTTCTCCAGTAAACAATGAATGCAGCACCTACTTTGCCCTAATCCCCCACAGGGGGAATCACAGAGGGATGCTTTACTTCACGATTGGCCTCCCAGTCTGTTATATGCCTACCCACCTATCCCGCTCATTCCAAATTCCTGCAGAAAGCTGCTATGTTGAAGAGCAAAGTCATCCTAATTGCACCTTACTGGCCTCAACAGATGTTTTTCCCCTTCATTTGGCTTCACTTACTTTTCTGATCTTGGACCCTGGATCTGACTCCAGGCCTCCTGTCTCATCCAACAGACATAATCCATCCAGACATACCAAATCTCAGGCTGACCGCCTGGCTTCTCCAATTCCATTGATAGCCAAACAACCTATTCTCTCTTCTTCAGTCCGACATATACTTTTATTTTCCTATAAACCTTCTACACGTATGCTTTATTCTAGTTAATGGAAAAGGTTTGTTTACTGGGAACATCAAAAGATTTGTTTACTGGGAACATCAAAAGAATGTTCATAGACAGGTTCATAGATAAGAATGTTGATCCCTTTTCAGCTCCCATACATAACATACTTGAATTTTTTGGCCCTTCTTTTAAAAGGAGCTAGTTCCTCAACAGTTAAGGTTCAGTTAGCAGCAATTTATAATTTTCACATAGGATTTAATATCTCTTCTGTTGCCTCTCATAAGCTCTGCAAATCCGTTTTGTGTATTGATTAATGTAGCTTTCTCCTTTGCATAAATATTGCACCATATCAGATATCTGTTTCTTTCCCATATCCATACTTCTTTTTTGTACCTTTCAAAAATCTAGACTTTGTTCTTTACATTTTTTGCACTTCCTCTGACACTTCTTTTTCCAAACTGCTCAAAGTTTCTTGGTCTATATAATGTTTTTCATTAAATCTCTTGTTTTAATGAGCACAAATATTTTATTTGAATCTTCCGACAGTTTTTCTTGTGCAAGTATTTTTGTTTCCTCTAATTTCTCCCTCAATCTTTTTGCATATCTTCTGCCTAGAAATTGTGAGCTTTTTACATCATAGTAACAATGTATGATTTCTTTATTTTCCTCAGTAGTCCACTCTTGTCTTTGTGGCTGTTTTTGGCCTATCAGTTTTTGTGATTTTTGTGGACTACTACTTCCTTCTACAACAGGGGGGCCGTCCTCCCCCTGTCCCTGGCCTAGCCCCATTGTAGGAATGTTTCTGTGGCTTGAGTCCTGGCACCAGTGTGCCTACCAGGATTGGGTACTTTTTTTTCCTGGGTCGTGCACCCAGCTATCTTTTAACCTACTTCTGTCCATGATATATGCTATATAAAATACAGTCTATATATCAGTGTCGTGTTGGTGAGATTTTGTGAAAAACAGGGTCCACCTCATGAAGTACTCACCATGACTTGAGGATGAATTCAGTTCCAACAATACTGCTCTCCTTTTCTTGCTGATTTATTATCTCGCCATTCGCACCCTGTTGTAAGCCTGAGGATTGCCCCATTTGCATTGTTTTTCATACCTTTGTGACCTTTTTGTAGATTGACAAGGTACAGCTTTGTAGGCATGTACCATATGATCAATCAGATGACCAGTAAGGCTGTGTAGGGAGAAGCACAGCTGATAATTTTGGAGGACCAGAGAGCATTCAACAGATCTTTGTTTGAGAGGACATCCCTGGTACATTTATTGAGGAACTTCAGGACTCTGATCCTCTTTGCATTATTTCTGCTGAAATTCCAAAAAAGTGGAAGCAGAAAACAAAGCGTATACCTCTCCTGCTGTTATTCCTTCTCCTGCTGATTCATGACAGGAGGGGGTATACCTTTTCTCTTGAGCTGTTTAAAGCTTTAATGGCAATAAAGCCTTCTCATTTTCTTTCTGCTCCTTCTTTAATTTCTAATAAGAGAAAGGGGATGCATCTTCAGACGACAAGGATTCTTTGGATTCTGAGATGGAATTTTTGGCTTACTTTTCACATATCTGGTCACCAAGAAAGTATGACCTAGATAATGAAGACACCCTTTCTTCTGACTCCCTTTAGAAACATTATTTTTTGTAACACTGTTTTGAAGATGATTCTGCTGATAGGGTAATCATGCATCTGATGTACAAAAGAGGTACTGTGACTTGCTAAACATGGTTATGTATAAGGCTTTGGCCATTTCTTCTGTGCTTGATGCTTTACAGGATATTTTCTTGTCTACTTGCTTGACTCCTGAGGCACAGTCACCTGTTCCAAAGAAACCATATATGTGTTATAGCGTACACTCTTAAAGTTCTGTATAGAAATCCCTCTGCAGACCTCAGTGTGATATCTGTTGAGTTTGACAAAACTAAATTTTTTTTACGCTCTACCAATGCCTTGCCCAGTGACAAGGATAGTAGAGACTTGGATAGGTACAGAAAGATAGTATACAATTCTTCTACACTTTCTTTCCATACCATTAAATACCATATCCATATAACCAGATACTGTCTGAATATTTTTGATAAAATGTGTAGACTAATCTCAGATTTTCCTGATTCATAGGTTCATAGGTTCATACTAGGCTATCTGCCCTAGGGCATTTATAAGCCTAGCCAGAATGTGTTTGGCTTTCGCCACCCATTTTAAATTTATTTTGCTATGCCCTTTTTCGAGGTTAGTATACTGTGCCTCTGTCTAACAGTGACACAGAAGTGATACCCGGGGTAAACCTACGATCTCCCATCCACTCATCAAGATTCCTCTTGAAGAGAGTCAATGAGGGACTCTGCCTAACCTGGACTGGGATTTTATTCCAGAGTGAAGGGAGCCTCTGGGTTATGAATCTGTCCCTCCAGCATGTCCTATTTATTTCAGTGCTGAGGTTCAAGTCTCTCGAGCGCGTAGCTCGATGGGATTTGGATTTTCTGAGGTGCAGCATGTCCATTAATTCCGGGTTGGACATGGCTTTATACGTCAGGCACAGATCGCCTCTGAACAGGTGGTATGCCACTGAGTAGAGCTGGAGTTTCTTTAACCGGGAAGCATATGGCATCTGTTTGAGCCCTTTGATCCTCTTGGTGAGGTACTTTTGGTGTCTTTCCAGTTGCTGCAGGTGTCTGGTAAGGTACATCCCAAAAGGGGCATTGTACTCAATTATGGGCCTGATGAGGGATGAGTAAAGAGGCACGATGACCTCCCCTGATCTAGATGTGAATCCCTTCATGATTAGGTGGGCTATATAAAATGTTTTTCTAACCACTTTGGCCACGGGGTTGTCAAATGAGAGATTGCTATCAACTTGGGTCCCCAGGTCCCTAATTACTTCTTCTGTACTTAATGGATTTCCACCTATGTGGTAATTTGTGGGCACTTTGTTTTTGCCAAAGGGGATGACTATACACTTTTTGGCATTTAGCTTGAGGCCATGGCTCTGGCACCAGTTGTCTGTTTCTATGAGGCCCTTTTGGAGGATGCTTGTGTCGGCTGGAGAGTCGATTATGGCACCCAGTTTGCAGTCATCTGCGAACTTGGTCAGCCACAATCCTTCCATGTTGGCCTGTACCTCCGAGAAATATATACCAAACAAGAGAGGTCCCAGGACTGAGCCTTGTGGGACACCACTTGTAACTGGTTTGGAGTCTGACATGGCTCCAGCAATTCTAACCATGTGGGTTCTGTCCTTGAGCCAGTTTGCAATTCATCTAGTGACATAGGGGTTTATATTTAAGCTGGTGAGCTTATCTATAATGCCCGAGTGGGGTATTGTATCGAAGGCTTTTGCGAGGTCCAGGTAGGCTGTGTGGACCACCTTCCCTCGTCAATGGCCTTGGTGACTGTTTCAAAGAAATCAACCAGGTTTAAGAGGCAGGATCTGCCCTTAACAAAGCCGAACTGGGTAGGATCCAGTGTTTGTAGGTCCCCAATATCTTTATTTATGAGGTCCATGATGATCCTTTCCATAGCTTTGCAGACCAAGCTAGTCAGGCTTATGGGGCGATAGTTTCCAGGATCCGTTGAGGCACCACCTTTATGGAGAGGGACCACTGTTGCTGTACGCCACTCTTTGGGCACATATCCTGTAGTAAGGCTGAGATTGAACAGTAGTTTTATGTTTGGGTTTAGCTCTTCTTTGAGTTCATGTAGGACACAGCCGGGACACCATCTGGTCCCATTGATGCTGTGTTTTTGCTTTGGAGAGGCGGCTCTTACCTGAGCATCTGAGATGTCAGGGGCAGCACTCTGCTGGGATAGATATTTGCCCTTTTGGTGGGGAGGGGAGAAGTTTGCACTGAACCTGTCAGCTAGGATGTTGGCAATGTCTGTGGGTTCGGTGTATTTTTGTCATTTTGGACTAATTCTGAGCATATCTGGGAATTACCACCCAGGTTCCTAACATAACTAAAGAAAGCCTTGTGATTATCCTTAGTGTCCTGTGCAATTTTTCTCTCGAAGCTGGCCTTAGACAATTTTATGTGTGCCCGTAGTTTTTGCTAATACTGATCAGTGATGCCTTCCCTTTTGGGATTTTGCTTTATCATTTAGTAGCTTCCTCCTTCTATTGTATAGTTTGTTTATGGCTGGGGTCCACCAGACAGGACGTCTGCCTTTGGAGGATTGGGTCTTGGTTTTATTTGGGATCGCATGATCCATGCATTCCTGAAGGTGTTCATAGAATGCGTTTATAAAGGATTCTGCTTGGTCTGGGCCGTATTTTCCACAGGCCGGGGCTTTGAAGGATTCCACCTCAGTTTTGAGGAGTGTAAAATTTGCTTTAGAGAAGTTTTTCACTGTGGTTTTCTGGGCAGGGCGTGGGGTCGGGATGTGAATATCCAGTGAGATTAGTTTATGGTCTGATCTTACCAGTGAGGGATACACTTCTGGTCTGGAGCATAGAGTCCCCATGTTGGTGATGATCAGGTCCAGTATGTTTTCCCCTCTTGTGGGAGTGGTATCAAGTTGTTCCATAGCATTTGAGTTTATAAATTCTAGGAACCTTTGGGCTAGGGTGTTGGAGCTAGAGTAATGCTCCCACTCTATGTTTGGGTAGTTGAAGTCGCCCAATATAATGGCGTTTGGAGAGACCTTCATATTTTCCAGTGTTCTCAGGAAGGCCGAGTGGGGTTCCTGGGTTTGGGAGGGTGGTCTGTAGCAGGCTATAAACTGGAAGGCTTCAGACAATAAATTCTCCTTTTTAACTCTGCTGTTCAGATTGTGGTTAGAATGCTACTAATGCATCTTCTAGGACTGCAGTGAATGGTTCTTTGTTAAGGAGATATTCTTCGTTATATCTGCTACCCTGGCACTGATGCTGTCAAGGCTAAGTTACTTGATGCTTCCTTGGACAGAAACTATACTTTTTGTTCCATCTGCTGCTGAAATTTTCAAAAACTTGTAAGAGAGAGAGAGAGGAAAATATATTTTTGTTCCATCTACTGCTGAGATTTTCAAAAACTTACAAGAGAGAGTGGAAAACTTATAGAAGTTATTTAGCTACTTTTTCTTTCTCCTGTGCTAAATTTCTGTAGGAAATACCTGTCAAAAATCAGACTCTTTCTTCCATAAAAAATCTATATAAAATAATCTCAGCTAAAAGTTAAGAAACATTCAAAAAAATAAGTGTCAGGAAAAACCTAAATTAGATTTCAAAGGACCTAAATGATTGTTTACTGATCAGACTTTAAATTTATGAGTATCAATCTCCCTAGATCCCCTCACCCCCACCCCAGTCCACCTCGGCCAAATCCACTTCAGTTTGTCAGGAAAAGTTTCCCAGTCCCTTCCATTGTGGACATGGACAACAACAGATTAATGGGTTCTCAGCATAATTCAGGAAGGATACAAACTAACTTGGAACCTTCCCCCACTTCCACCTGAAATTACTTGGTTTCCCCCAGATCAAGGAACCTTACCTATTCTTTAAGATATGTACAGTTGGAAACCCATGGAATTAATACCTCATTGCCAAAGAGGACAAGAGTTTATTCAAGAGTCTTCCTTGTTAAAAGAAAAGAGGGCACATGAAGACCCATTTTGGACTTATCAGTCCTAAACACCTTTTTCAAATTCCAAAAGTCAAGCTGTTATCTCATCAGAATCTTCTGCCTGTGATCATTCACACTACTACCCATAGTGGGGGCCACTTCAGTAGTACTATTGCTGCCTTTTCCATATTTGTATTAGTTTAATATACAATCCCTTTCCCTGGCATACTTGCTGTATTCCTTACCCACTGCATTGTCATCAGGCCGCTTCATGCATAAACATGTGTGCTATTTAATGCAATGCCATGGTTCATAGGATGATACTAGGCTATTGGCCCGAAGGCCCTTGTAAGTGTAGCCAAGAATTTCACCCATGTTCCCACAAAGTCAGCACCTGTTTCCCCTGTCCAGCAGGGACACAGGTGGGATCTCAGGGGTGTATTTTCTGTTTCGCATCCAGTCATCCAGGTTCCTCTTAAAGAGGGCTAGCGAGGTACTCTTCTTGACATGGAGAGCGAGTCTGTTCCACAGACAGGGGGAGTCTTTGGGACACAAGTCTATCCTGCCAACAAGTTCTATTAATGTCACAGATCTGGTTGAGGCCTTGTGTGCAGGTTGTACAAGTGGAGTTTGACTTATGGATATGCAGCAACTCCATCAATGCAGGGTCTGAGATGACCTTGCATGCCAGACACAGGTCACCTCTGATCAATCTGTATGAGACTGAGTAGAGGGACAAAGCTTTTAGCCTATCTGTATAGCAGAGGTGTTTGAGACCCTGGATTTTCCTGGTCAGGAACCTCTGTGGTCTCTCCATCTGCTGCATGTGCTTGGCAAGGTACACACCGAAGGGGGCATTGTATTCGATAATGGGTCTGATAAGGGAGGAGTACAAGGATGTTCTGACCTCCTTTTTCCTGGATGAAATACCCTTACTTATGAGGTGGGCCATGTAGAAAGCCTTCCGTACAATGGAGGCAACGTGGTGGTCAAAAGTCAAGTTGCTATCAACCTGGGTGCTCAAGTCCCTCACGACTAATTGCATGCTTAGTATATTGTTATTAATGTGATAATTAGTGGGGCTCCCATTTTCCCCAAAGGGGATAATGATGCATTTCTTGGCATTCAGTTTGAGGCCATATTTCTGGCATCAGACATTAGTTTGGGTAAGGCCCTCTTGCAGGATGTTCACATTACTAGGGGGGTTTCACATCACTAGGGGAATTTAAGACAGTGCCCAGCTTGCAGTCATCTGCAGACGTGGTCAG
Organism: Protopterus annectens; assembly: GCF_019279795.1. Classification (NCBI taxonomy): domain Eukaryota; kingdom Metazoa; phylum Chordata; order Ceratodontiformes; family Protopteridae; genus Protopterus; species Protopterus annectens. The sequence continues at coordinate 1,521,652,664 of NC_056729.1, forward strand.
CCACAGACCACTGGTTTTGGCTTGCACCACAGAAATGTATATCCCAAACAGTAGATGCCCCAAGACCAGTCCTTGGGGTACACCACTCATTATGGGTGTACTACTAGAGGTGGCTTCCCCCTATTTTGACTGAGTGGGTTCTATCAGTGAGCGAGTTGGCTAACTGTCTGGTAACAAATGGGTTGATGCCTAGCTGGGAGAGTTTATCTGTTATTCCCGAGTGGGGAATAGTGTCAAAGGCTTTGGCTAGGTCAAGGTAGGTGGTATGTACCATCCTCCACTAATCCATGGCTTTATTGACTGTTTCGAAGAAGTCGACCAAGGTTAACAGGCATGATCTCCCATTGACAAATCCAAACTGTGTGGGGTCAAGTGTTTTGAGGTTGCCAATGTCCTTGTTTATAAGGTCCATGATAATGCATTCCATGGCCTTGCAGATCAGGCTAGGTAGGCTGATGGGCCTATAATTGCCTGGATCAGTGGGCGCTTCACCTTTGTGTAGAGGGATGACAGTGGCTGTCCTCCGTTTGGCTGGGGTGAAGCCAGTGCTCAGGCTTTGGTTAAACAGGGTGCCTAATGGAGCTCAGAACTCATGCCTGAGTTCAAGTACGATACAGCCAGGGATCTGTCTACCTTGGAGCTTTTCTCCCCGGGCCTCCACTGAAAATGTACATTAATCCAGTTGGACTATCCTGGTCAACAAATGTAAAATAAATAAAGTAAATAAATAAATGTCAGGTCCCATGGCTACTGTATTTTTTGCCTTTGAGAGGGCATTAAAGACTTGTTCCCTGGTGAAGGAGGGCAGGTGCTGGGGATGTCCTATTTTACTGATGGTGGGGACAGTGGGGTGAAGTTTTCACTGACCCTCTCTGCCAGCAGGGTGGCTATATCTACTGCATTTGTGTATGTGGTGTTGTTGACCACCAGTTCTGAGCAGATTTTTGTGTTACCTTTGAGATTGCAGATGTATGTGAAGAAGACCTTGTGATTCTCCTTAGTGAATGTGGCCAATTGGGACTTGAGGGTAGCCACAGAGGATTTCACCAGTGACCTTATTTGCTTGTTCAGACAAAGGAGAGATTGCTTCGAACTTGGCACCTGCTCCTTCTTGGTCCTGGACAGCAATTTTTCCCTTTCATTATAGAGTTTGTTTATTGCTGCTGTCCACCGGACAGGTTTACTCTTCCTTGAGGAAGATGATTTGGTCCTGTCAGGTATTGCTGAGTCCATACAGCTGTGTAGGTGCTTTATATGTTTTTTTTGTTGTAGCTATGGACATTAGTGCTAGTTCCAAATGAAGGGATGGTGGCTTTGAAGCTGCTTATACCTGCTCTCAGGAGATTGTAGTTAACTTTGGAAAAGTTTTTTGTTTGACCCGGACTGGGGGGGGGGGGGTTATCCTACAGTATTATCCTCCTTGGTAAGATCTGACCATAAAGCAATCACTTTCAAAGTCACCATCTCCCGTCACCTGAAGTCAAGAAATCTCTGGGGGTTCATGTTTGGGCTGGAGTAGGTCTTCCACTCTATGGATGGGTAGTTAGTCACCCAGGTCAGGGTAGAGGGTTGAATCTTGATGGATTCAAGTAAGTCCAGATAGGTGGAGTGGACGTCCTTAGTTATGTTTGGGGGACTGTAGCTAGCTATGATTTGAACAGGTGTTTTGTCAACAGTTTACTGCATTTGGAGTGCCTCCTGTGCGTCATACCATTTGACCAACCTGGAGGTGTGTATATCTTTGATAAATATTGAAGCTCCACCTCCTTTGGCTTTGTAGCCCTCCATTTGGGGTCTGAAAGTATGGTAGGATGAGTAATCTGGTAAGGCTGCGGTGCTCTCCGCAGCTTTCAGCCAGGTTTCAGTGACTGCACAAATGTCACCATCTTCTAGGGCAAGGACTGTTTACAATGAATGCAGTTTCATGCTAAGACACCTAGCGTTTAGCAGCATGACCTTTAAATTTGGTTTAGAATAATTTTCATGTTGGTAATTTTGTGCTCACGACTTTGCCTAAAAAAGGCACTGTGGGGGAAGCAAGAACCTTTGCCAGAAGCTTGAAGCCCAGGGGAAACAGATAAAGGCCGTCTCTGGCAAAGCATCGTGGTCTGTCAGTCATGTCCTCCCAGGTTGTCAGATATTGGATCCCCTTGGAATGATACCAGAAACTAAGCCAATTGTTAAAAGTCATTAATTTTCTGTTTGTATTGAGGCATCATTCTGGGTGATGGTAGGATTCTGCTTAAGGCTAATGACATACCTGCCTGGGACACATACTCAGCGAGCTCAATTATGTTTGTCTTCATATAGTCCAGAGAGGTACATCTCAAGTCATTCACACCAACATGGACTATGACAGAGTCATAACAGTACCTGTTGTTGAGAGACTTGAGTGTGTGTGTGATATGGCAGATTCTAGCAACTGACAAGCAACTTACTTCGATTTTCTCTTTGTATAGCCTGGTGAGGGGCACATCTGTGTGTCTCACGAAAGTGTCTTCTATAACTAGTATGTTAGGTTTCTGGCTGGGCCTTAGAGGTTGTGAGACACAAGCGTGTGTACTATGTGTGATGCTTGGTACCGTGGATTGTGATGTGTGTGTGTTTTTTTTACTTCAGAGGTCTATATTGTTTAGGTATGTTTTTGTTGAGAACCTCTGCATACGTACAATTGTGTTTACAGGTGTGGGTGGTGTTAGAGGTGTGATGTTTGTAGTGTTTGTGCACATAATCTTCTCAGTGCCAGATGTACTGGCTTGTGACTGAGGCAGCAATGATTCTAGGTTCTTAATGTAATTGCATCTCTCAAATATTGTGTATCTGGTTGGTAATATCAGAGGGTTGTCTGTGTACATAAGGCAGTTGCTACACTGTCTCAGCATGCCCATATCAACCATACTAGCATAGGAAATTGTCCATCCATGGTTGTCAGAATCTGTGAAAGAGAGATCAGGGATAGTAAAGTGAGTACTATCTGAGGAGAGTACCTATAGGGGCGAGTAGGGCTGGATAAAATCAATACAGTAGCTGCAAGCGGGAGACTCACTTACACAGGAGTGCTGGTAAGGGAAAATGTACAGCTGAGATACCTCACAAAGGGTTAAAACAGTGCAGCTGCAGTGCACAATGCACAAACCTGTGCAAACGCAGGGTTTAAATACCACAAAAAAAAAAAAAAGTAAAATAGAAACACTGGAATTGACTAATCAAACCTTGTCCTTGAGCTCTTAGCTCAACACCCTATGCCAGACCATTTCCAACCAGGTCACCTTCTCCCACTAAGTGCAGGCAGACCCTGGCCAACACAAGATGGCATAGCAGGAAACATAGGAATCACACAAACAGATCAAAATAGAGCAAAACCTGTAACCAAACTATGCTAAAGATATTTAAACTCTCTTTAGGTCAATTTAACACGGGTGAACAGATACACACTTAAACACAACGTAACAAACAAGAGCAAACTGATTTAAAGAAATTAACCAATTACCCAGTAAGAAATCTCAAAATTGAGCCCTGTTCCAGCAACCTTCAATCAGATGAGTTTTATCTGCATACTCCTTCCACTAGCGTGCAGGGGAACCCTCTCCAAAAAAGATGGCCTGGATTAGTGCTCAAGTTATACAAACAGAGCTAGTATCAGCAGTCTGAATCTAGTCTGTGCTATAGTAAACAGTGTGCACCAATTTCAGAAAGAAACAGTTCAAATAATCAGGCAAAATAAGCCTTCAACCAGCAATTTACAGCAGAAAGGCAGAAGCTACCCTCTCCTCCCACAAGAGTGAGGACCATAAACGTTCTTAATGTAAAACAACTTGTCTAAAGCTAAAGTGCTTAAACCAAAAGGCTTAGAATAACAGTTACAATTTAACCAGGCTACTAACAAGCAGTAATAAATGCAGCAGAATAAATGCAGTTGAATACTTTTAAGAACAAGTAGCAAAAACAAATTAAAGTAATAAAATTGGAAGAAACACATATACAGTAAAAGCAGATGAATAAAGTGCATTGTTTTTATTTTTTTATGTTAAGTGGGAAGGGAGTAAACAAGATAATTCAAGGTTGAGAAACTAAGGGGGTGGGCCTTCCCAAATGATCTCTCTCTACACTTTAGAATGACCTGATGAGATGGGACTGGGAGGAGTGTCCAAAATGAGATATGATAGGGCCAGGCATCTCAAAAGCCACCAAATTTAAGAACACAACGAGAACTGGGTGGTTGGGGAGAGAGGGGAAAATGCAGCCAGAGATGAGCAATATTCTGAGCAAGCAGGCCACACAAACACTTCAGCTAAATACAGATATGTCTAAATAAAAGAGCAGTGCTGTTTCTCAGCTCCCCCCACTAATTAACTGATGCTATTCACAGTTTGCAAAGGAATTCTTTGGTAAATTTTTAACTGACCCTAGCCAAGAACTCTTAAAACTTCAACAGAACAGAAAAAAACATGTAATACTAGAATAAGATACAAATAGAAGTTATCAAGCCTTAAATAAAAAGCTTCAAATCAAAATTAAATGCAACCAGAGATGAGAAATATTCAGAGCAAGCAGGCCACATAAACACTTCACCTAAATACAGATATGGATCTTTCTGTATAACCTGTCCATTTTAACATTCAGCAGTAAATAAGTTATAAAGTATGTAACTGATATACTTACATTATTATAAATATACATCTAGTTGTGAGGTATAATCAGATGAAATGTAAAAAGTAAAGCAAAAATGATGTTGTGCAACATTGAATGTATGGAAGTACATGCTTTAAGATGTCATTACATATATGGTAGTTTGACAGATTTGGTACCAAATACAGCTGTAAGTGTTTGATGTTATTATTTGCATAATCTACACTATTTGCAACAATGACATTTAAAACAGTGTAAAGAATCATTCTAGTAACACATGGTTGGCCTGTGAATGTAAGATTTGAGGAGATTGCTGAGGTGAATAGAGTTTGGTCAAAACAGGTGCAAGTTGTTCTGATAGGTGGTTATGGAGTTTAGTTTAAATTCACTGATTGGCTTGAGCAGATGTTTCTATGGCAGGAATTCCATAGATTCTATCCTATTTCTAGCAAAGCTTATGCTGAGATGATGAGTGAGTTGTGGAGTTTATGAAGGATGGGACCCTTATTAGCCTGAGAACAAAAAACATTAGCTCTTGAGGCATTGTGTATGTTCAGTATTTGTTGGTCAGACACATATTTCTTGGAGTATGCTAATAAGGTAAGACCATATTCTAGCTGGGAGAACAAGATGCCCTTTCTTCTGGTGGCTCTGGCTTCTTGGATAAAGAATATGGATACATGATATCAAGCATACATTGATTGATTTGTTGATTTAAATTTTGAGTAACTCTGTGTGATGAATCAGGGAAAGGAAAGGCCATGTGATATGCTTAGATAATTGAAGGAGGAAGTGGACTTTATTGCTGAATTGATGTGGAAAGAAAAGACAGGACTGGGTTTTTAGGTGAGATGAATGTCCATAGAACATATTTATGGCTTTCTAGAGGTTTAAAATAAGATGCTTCTGAAGAAGGACTTGACTGAGATTGGTAGGTTATTTCTGAAGCTCTTTTGATATGGGGGGCTTGGTTTGGAGTGGATTTTAAAAAGGGCAATACCATTATTGTACATCTTTGAGTTTTGATGAGATAAGGAATACTGTTTGTAGGAAGTGGAAACAACAGGGGACCAAATTATAATTTTATTATTTATTTATTTCACTTTGATGACGGGGGAAGTCCACTGGGCTTTGAAAGGCCTTTTTTCAGTGGAGGCCCAGGAAGATAAGTTCCATGACACAATTGCAATAACAATTACAAGTAAAAAAAAAAAGTCAAAAATATTTAACAATTGTAAATTAGATCCAAATATGGAGCTTTAGGGTACCCCTGTGCATAGTACCTGATCTTACTAAAAGATTTTAAATCAGTCTGATGTGGAAAATCCAATGTTCTAGAAGTATACAGTTTGCCATAGCAGTTTGTAGTTTACTGTATGAAATACTTATGATATTTCAGTGAAGAGAGCCCCTGTGAGTAGGTGTTCACTGACACCTGTGACAGTGGAGTTTGTGAAGGTTTGTAGGACAATTAGTGTGCTTTATACTTTTGTGAATCCATGTTAGTTTTGTGATGATATACTTACATACATACATACAAATGTTTGAACCATGGGCATTAAAGCCCTTCTGGCTTGCCAATATGCCAAAACACTTGTTCCCATAATAAATGTCCAGGCTGTTCTTAAAAATATATAAACTAGTACTTGCTTTAATGTAATTTGGTGGTCTGTTCCAAACATCAGCTACTCTGTCATAGAACCAATTAGTACACTTCTCATTCCTATAGAATTTTCTACATAGGTTGTCTGATGATTCTGTAGTACTTTATGATAACCCCAAACATTCCCAGAGGTAGTTGTCCCTAAATGCCCTATATACCTCAATAAGATCTTCTCTTAAATATCTGTAAGAGACACTATACAAGTTCAAATATTTTAGTCTTTCATAATAACTTAGATTTTCACATCCATGGATGCCCTTAGTATATTTCTGCTGTACTCTTTCCACTTTACTCATGCTTGTTTTCCTATAGGGTTTCCATATTGTTATTCCATAATCAAGTTTGGGTCTAATGTAACTAACAAACAATGACTTCATTATGTTTGATTTCCTAGACTTTATAAATCTTTTTATGCAACCTATAGTTCTATAACTGTCATTAGCCAATTGGTTGATATGATTAGAAAAACTCATAGCTGAATCTACCCATATACCCAGGTCCTTAAATGAGTGTACGGTTTCAATCACTGTGTGCTGTATTAAATATTCACCTTTCAATTTATGTCTCCCAAATCTCATATGCCTAGTTTTTGATGTATTTATCAACATATTAGTCTCCTGTGCCCAAATGGTCAATTTAGTCAAATTATTTTGCAGACATGCCTTATCTGTAATACTTGTAATCAGTTTACCCAATTTCAGGTCATCAGCATATAGACTGTAGAACACCTCAGATGAAAAAGTAAGGTCTGAAAGATACAATCTAAATAAGTAAGGGCCTAGTTCAGAGCCCTGTGGGACACCTTGACTGTAACCAAAAGGATTTCACATGTCCAGTTGGTGTGTGATACTTGCCATGTCCTATTTGTAAGCCATGCAGCTATCCATCTTATCAACAGTACATCAATACCTAGTTGTACTAATTTCTTGATCAGTGTTGTGTGCATGACCCTGTCAAATGCTGAAGTTAAATCTATTTAAGTCACATCACAACACAATTTTTCATTCATAGCTGTTATTATATTGTTATAGAACACCATGTTACAGGTGGTAATAGATCTATTTTCAACATATGCATGCTGATATATGGTTTCGAGTACCAACCTATGCAGTTCTTACAATAACTTATCCAGTATTACCTTCTCCATTATTTTTCGACAACATGAAAGTAGACATAAGGGTCTGTATGATTCTGGGTTTGTCCTACTCCCCTTTCCCTTAAAGACAGGTTTAATAAGTGCATGTCTCCAATCTTGAGGAATCTCCCCACATTTATATGACCTAGTGAATAATAGATGTAATGGCAGTGTAAGTTCTTGCTTAAGTCTTCTCAGGTCATTGTTACTTATTCCGTCTCCTCCCTGAGCTTTGTTTGGATCCAGTTTGCACAGTTCTTTTTCAATATAATCTAATTTGATTGCAGTATCTGGGGTTACCTGGATGTCACTAGGACAACTTACTACTCATTTTGTGGAGCCAAACTGTTTTGCATAAAATTTGGTAAATATATCTATTATCTGTTGTGTCTAAGAATAAATTTTAGAATCTATACACAGTTTATCAATTTGTGTATCTTTACTCCTTCCACATCTTATGTATCTATAAAAAGGTTTCCTATTATGCTCAATATATTTATATAAATTTTCTTCAATTTTTTCTTGATCTTGTCTAACACTATGCTTAATCTGTTTGTCCAGCTCGTTTATTTCAGTTTTCAAAGTTGTTCGACCTCTCTTCCATTTCTTAAATTTTTTGTCTCTCACCTTAATCAGGTATCTTGTTCTTATGGAAATATATCCCCTTGATGTTGCGTGCCTAGATCCTGATGTTAAACATTGTTTTTGACTTTTTGCACTCAAACAATTTCTCTTTCAAAACTTTCCACATTCCATCTGCAGTTTTTCCTCTGAACACCTCACTCCAGTTAGTTTTATATAGTAACTGTTTTGCTTCCCTATAATCTGTAATTAACCTTCTGTGCATTGGCTTAGATTTCAGTTTGGCAGAATTATCTAGCAACAAATTAACCTTTATGATCCCATGATCACTGCACATCAATGGTGGTAAAACTTGTCTTGAAGTTACAGTAATTTCTCTGGGAACACAAACAATATCTAGTATATTCTGTCCCCTGGTAGGTTTTTCTACAATCTGAAGCATTTGTTGTTCCTGAATATACTCTGAATAATTTCTTTACTAACGTTGTTGAATCAATGTTATTCCAGTCTGTTTCTGGTAAATGTAAGTCCCCAGCTAATATTATTCTTCCCTCCTGTGTTTCATGTAAGAAATGTATGAATTCCTCTAGGTTATCTGCACTTGACTTGGTGGCCTGTACACTCCAACAATTGTTATATGTTCCAGGGTTGTCTTTATTGTCACAGTTACACATTCTATAGTATAAATGTAGCAACTGATCTGTGCATAAATTATTTTGTGAAGTAGTTTTCCAAAGTGTGGAAGATTTGTGATTGGTCAGGAATGTGATGCTTGAAATGGAGACTTCATTTTAGGAAGTGAATCTTTCAGTTTTTCTGTTTGCTTTATAATTATCTTTAGTAGACATAAGGGCGAGATGAAAAGATCTGTTAATGTTTGTAATGCTGGTTGAGTGCCTGTGATGGGTATTTGTGCTGATGAGGAGGCAAAACATTTGACTAGTTTCTAAGAACATAGTTGGTATTTGTTTTGTTGCAATTTATGGTTTTGTTTTCCTTATTCCATTTTTTCAGAGTTAGCTGCTGTAGCGTTGTCACCTCACAGTTAGACGTTGCCCATTCGATTCTCAGTTAGAGCATCTTCTGTGTGGCGACATGCGTGAACGGGCGTTCCTTCGTTGAAGGTTGTGCGTTAGGCCCGGCAAGCCAGCATGTAAAACTCTACTGCCAATCATTAGCGGACCGGCGTTCCGCTGTGGCGACCCCTAACCGGGAAAAGCCGAAAGATACAGACACAAAGATAGGACTTTATGTTGTGTTTCCTTATAGTAGTTAGCGTGAGTGCCTGTTTAAATACCTGGATATGCTCTTTAGTCAGCAGCTGTTATATATAATTTTTATATAGTCTCGTTTCAAGGGGGAAAGTATTTTTGATTGTCGGTGAGGGACGATATTGGTAGGACTTCCAAGATGGCTCATACTGATCAGCAGCATGATTTCAACCCTCCCAGTGTGAAAAAAGAAACTAAGAGAGAAGAGCCAGAAACTCTGCAAGTTTTCTTAAATTCATTTACTGGCTAGTAAGTATGCTGTCTGGATACGAACAAAGGAGAAGCTTAAAGAGTCTGAAAGAAAATCAACTAGAAAAGGTGAAGAGAAAGCACTGACTTTTAAGATTATTGTAGTTCAGCAAAAAGTAGTTCATGCCGCAGCTTTGGTGCAAGACATGGCTTCCAGTAATTTAGAGAAAAAGAATAAATCAAATGTACTCAGAGCTGATTAAAATAAAGCATTGAAGGTGTGTAACAGTTCAAAACCCAAAGGGTGGGAAAGATGCAAGAAGCTTTTAACTGCTATTCAGATGACCTGATAAAACTGCAAAAATCTGAGGATGAAATAATGGTAACGATGGATGAGTATGAGACTGCTATGTTTAAAAAAATGGTAGAGTTAGAGGACAGAGCACACAAGGAAAGCCAGAGATTTTCTGCTGCACCACAGAACCTGGAAAGAACAGACTGAATTAATTTTGTGAAAGCACAAATAAGCATCTGGACTGGTATTCCACACAGGATTTGTTAATTGAAAATGCACTTCATGTGTATGCGTCGGACATGACCATGAGAACACAGCCAATACCTGTATTAGTGAAGATGCAGTCATACTAGCAGAGAGAATTCATCTGACAAAACTGTGGCAAAAGGACAAAATATTAAAAATTGGAGACAGCAGTATTTGTGGGAAATAATTATTCACTATACATCAGACAGAAGAGAAGCAAATTAATCCCAACAATCAGGGAATGTTGAGATGCAGGTGTCAGATTCAAGCTGCTGTACTCCAGTTGTCTTCAGAATACTTTTTCCTAAAGTATGAAAGTCATTTTTAATGTAGAACAGACTAAGGAGGAACTACAGAAGTCTCTCCAACAAAAAGTGAGCTATCAAACAGAGGGGGGACTCTGCTTCTCATTCTTCTGATATTACAGCTTATAGAGACTTTGACAATGAAATTGTTTACAGCATTCTAAAGTAAGATACTTGAGAGACCAAAAAAAAAAGAAAAACACAGGAGCTGACTAGAAGAATCGGACTACCTTGGACTTGAACCTGATTCTGGAGTTGAAAGATGGAGATGAATGGGAAGAAGACCAGCAGCATTGAAATTACTGAATAAATGTGAGACTATAAAGCATCAGTCATATTTTTGAAATAGGGCTTTACAAGAAAAAGTAGAAAAATTTGACTTTTGTTGACTTTATTAAACGTGTGGGAGACTAAAACACATATGCCCCACTTCATGTCATTTTTAAGTGTTTCATTTGACCATATTGCTTTCTTGGAAACCATGAGTGCATTGTTTGTTAGTGTGCCAACGTATGACTGTAATTCTATGAGGAGACCTTATCATTGTCATACAGAATGACAGAGATTTTTAGCTTACCTGATCTGAATCTAGGTGAAGAATTTTTATTGAATTTCTTAGCTTGTCATGAACTGTCCATAATGAATACCATGTACTATGTCCAAATGGATGGCTGCTCATAAGTGTTCTTGGTACCAGAACACCTTGGGTGAAAGATCAGCACTCACTGTGTAGTCCTTTCATCGGACTAAAACCAGTGTATCAATTGAAGAAAGGCATTAAGGTGTCAGCTGATCAACAGTTAATAGTGACTTGGGTTAGATGACCAGGGAGGTGACTAGATAAACCTGGAAAGCTGAAACATGTAGTGAGGATGTCCTAAGAGGCCCAGCAGTTGATTTTGTCTGGGATGAGCTCACCCTCTGCCTCCTGTTCCAAGGAGGTTGTAGAACTAGATTCCAGATGGGCTCTGTTCAGGACCTCAGCAGTTGAGGTAGCTGCAAGAAGCTGTGGCCAAAAAATGTTCTATATTTATTGGGGCAGTAGCCCTAGAATCTGCTAGTAGACACCAGTTTCTGAATTAAAGAAACTCTAGGCAGTACTATAGGTGGAGGGTATGGCCAGTCTCCAGGAGGAACCAACAGGTTGAAAAAAACAACATGCACAACATTTGGAAAATCAGTGGCAAAGTTTCGGTAAAGTTTTGTCAGGCCATACATACTGACCTTTAGATGGTTTCAGGGGAGTTTCAACAAATCACCCAGTGACTCAGAAGAGAGCATGACACAGACTGTTAGATGGATTAATGGATGAAATAGCACTTTATGTTGGTAGCCGATAACTCTGATTATATTATTTTGACCACTTTTCAGTCATCCTTCATATCTGCTTAACCTACTTGTGCTTGTGAAGTGCTAAAGCCTTTCCCATGAAGCTGAGGTTATAAGGTAGAAGCTAATCATGATGAAATGTCACACATGCACACACACACACACATATGCACCTAGAGACAATTTAAGCATCACCAGTTTACCCACTTGCATCTATTTGAGATGTTGAAGGAAACAAGAGAGTACCAACCCTTAGATTTTTATCTCCCTTTCCATCTGCCAACAGGCCATTCATACCAGGAGTGAATTTGTGGCTGCCCATCCAGTTAGCAAATTCCTTTTTTGAAGGAAGGAAGTGTGTTGCATGCTTAATTTGGAGTGGAACTTATTTACAGAGAAGGGATAAGTGTTCTGTGACAAATACGTCTCTCCACCATGTTTTGTTTATTTGGTGAAGCAGGTTCAAATCTCTGATTCTAGTGTTAGTTTGACTGCTTGATTTGTGGAGATATAAGAGGTCTTGGAGTACCGGATGCTTAATGGTCTGAAAGGTACAGATTGCCCCTAGGAGAGTCCATCAAACACCGAATAAAGGTGCAGTGCTTCCAGCCTTTCCTGGTTACTCTTGTCTTTTAAGCCTGTGTTTTAGTTAAGAACCTCCCAGGTCTTTCTATTTGTGTGAAATGCCTAGTGCCTAGTATGGTACATTCCATAAAGGGCACTGTATTTAGTAATAGTTCTGATCAATACAGAATATCAGGGGTAAAGAACATCCAAAGATCCATATGAAATGCCTTTTGGAATCAGCTGAGCAAGCTAAAAATATTTCTTAACTACTGTTGCGATATGCTTATCAAAGGCAAGGCAGCTGTCTACTCATGTTCCAAGGTCTTTCACCACACTTTCATTTCATTTTAAAGTGAGATGTTGTCTTTATTGTAAGATGGATAAATAGATGCACCAGTTGTTGACATATGTGAGTTCCAGTTGTTAGAGCTTCTACATATCATAGGGGGAATTGAGGATGACACCAAGTGTTCAGACTTGGTTAGATAGATATCTGAATTTGTAATTTGGCGATCAGCAAAGTAGATGCCAAATAGTAGGGGTCCCATCATGGAGTAATGGAGAACACCACTGGTCACCTTCATGTTTTCTGAGGACACACCTGCCACATTCACTACAAAGATTCTATCCCTCAATCAGTTTGTTATCCAGCTAACAAAATATGGGTCAATTTGGAGCTCATTCAGGCTATTTATTATGTTAACATGGTGTCAAAAGCCTTTGCCAGATCAAGGTATGCTGTATAGACAGCATATCCACTGTCCACAGCTTGTGTTAAGCTCTCAAAGAAATTGATCAAATTTTTTCGACTTTTTTGAAACAGTCACTAAGGCCATTGATGAGGGTAAGGCAGTTCACACAGCCTACCTTGACCTTGCAAAAGCCTTTGACACAATACCCCACTCGGGCATCATAGACAAACTCACCAGCTTAAATGTAAACCCATATGTCACAAGATGGGTTGCAAACTGGCTCAAGGACAGAACCCACAGGGTCAGAGTTGCTGGAGCTATGTCAGACTCTAAGCCAGTCACAAGCGGTGTCCCACAGGGCTCAGTCCTGGGACCCCTCTTGTTCAGCATTTATTTTTCCGAGGTACAGGCAAACATAGGAGGATTGTGGCTGGCAAAGTTCGCAGATGACTGCAAACTGGGCGCCATAATTGATACTCCAGCGGACACAAACATCCTTCAGAGAGGCCTCATAGAAATGGATAATTGGTGCCACAGCCATGGCCTTAAGCTGAACACCAAAAAATGTATAGTCATACCCTTTGGGAAAAACAAGGTACCGACAAATTACCACATAGGCGGTAATCCATTGGCACGGAAGAGGTAATCAGGGACCTAGGGACCCAGGTTGACAGTAACCTCTCATTTGACACTCACATTGCCAAAGTGGTTAGGAAGACCTTCTATATTGCCCACCTTATCATGAAGGGTTTCACATCTAGATCAAGAGAGGTCATTGTGCCCCTGTACTCTTCTCTTATCAGGCCAATGATTGAGTACAATGCCCCGTTTGGGATGCATCTCACCTGACACCTGCAGCAGTTGGAAAGACCCCAAAAGTTCCTCACCAAGAGGATAAAGGGTCTTAAACATATGTCATATGCTGCCCGACTGAAACAACTCCAGCTCTATTCAGTCGCATACCGCCTACTCAGAGGTGATCTGTGCCTGACGTACAAGGCCATGTCCAATCCTGAATTAATGGACATGCTCCACCTCAGAAAATCCAAATCCATCAGAGCCACGAGAACAAGTGACTTAAACCTCAACACAGAAATAAATAGAACGTGCTGGAGGGACAGATTCATAACCCAGAGGCTCCCTACACTCTGGACCAGAATCCCAGTCCATGTTAGGCAGAGCCCCTCACTGACTTTATTCAAGAGAAATCTCGAGTGGATGGGAGATCGTAGGTTTACCCCGGGGGTCATCTCTGTGTCACTACTAGACAGAGGCATAGTAAACTAAACCCTAAAAGGGCGTAGTATTCTCATCCTAAGGGGTGGTGTAAGCCACATACACTCTGGCTAGGCTTATAAATGCCCTAGGGCAGATAGCCTAGTACGAACCTATGAACCTATGAACCTATTAGTCACTATTTACTCGTAACAAAGCCAAACTGCTGGGGAGCCAGGCCTTAGAAATTTGATATCATAGTTAATTAGGGTGGTTGTGATCCATAGCTTTGCCATTTGGAATAATGGTTAAGATCTTCACCTTCCATGCATAAGGTGTGATCCTGACCTCCACCCAATGCCTATAAGGAGTCTGCATATTCCTCCTGTGTCTCTTTGGGGTTCTTCCTACCTGAAACATGCTGAGTGTTTCTATCTCAAAAAAAAACAAGAATGGAGTTGTGGGCAGAAACACAGACTGTAAATGGTTCCATATTGCAGAAAGAGTTTTATAAACCAACCACTTTCAGCATCTACTGTGGTGTACAGTATTCTCAAGATAGGAGAAGGTGGATAATAGCCTGCATGCTATGGCACAGCTAGTCAGTTAACTGTGTAAATTGTGGTTCTAGATGATTCAGTTTGTTGACTGATGTCGCCAAATGGACATGGGTATTTGAGAATGATAACTTTGTTGAGGACCAGACATATGGCAGGGACCCATAGTAATGTGCCTCTGTTGGCAAACGTATGCCAGCCGTAAAGCCCAGCAGCCATAGGTCAGTAAGCTACTGCCCAGCCAGTGTCCAGTTTCCCAGCTTAGGTTACCTGGGATGCCTCTGTCGAGTGAAAGCTGGATGCAAAACCAGTCAACCTACCAAGTGTGAACTGAGAATTGCAATATACATTCACTGACAGGATGGAACATGGAAGTGAATGACATGATGGTAAGGAGGAAGATGGACATCCTATGTATCCACAAGTAAAGATAGGCAGTGTAGCAAAGCCACTTGGATTGGGATCCTGAGGGTACTACTTAGGAGGAGGACAGGCTAGAAATGGTGTGGGAATTCTGGTGAGGGAGAAGCTTTAGAAGAGAGTGAGGGATGTCATTAGAATTAGTGACAGTTTCATGGCAATAAGACTCCAGTGTAATGATAGGACAATGTTAGTAATCTTAGCCTGTGCCCCACAGCTGGGTTGTGATAATGGAGTAAAGAGTGCATTCAGACAGCAGTTGCAGGACCTACTAGATAAAGCAGTGCAAAATTAATTGGAGTTGATAACGGGTGACCTGAATGCACGTATCTGGACAGACAGAAAAGCATATGAGGACCGCTTGGGTCCACATGTATGGAGCAACAGGAGTAAAGAAGAATAGGCCATTCTAGACTTCTGTCTCGCAAATGGGCTTGATTGGTTCCCAACACATGGTTCAGGAAGAGAGATAGTCACCAGATCACATACCAGAGTGGCCAACATTGAACTCGGGTAGACTTCTTCCTTGTAAGGAATGAATAGTGGGATAGAATCAGAAATTGAAAAGTCATCCCCAGTGAATCAGTTGGCCCACAGCATAGACCACTGGATACCACAATCAGCTGCAAGTGGTGGATTAACAAATATAAATACTTCTCTACAGTTACTTTTGGGCCAAAATTCATGAGAGGCCTAAAACCCTTGAGGGACCACTTTCAGTGGCCTGATACTTGAGTTGTTTCTTTTGTTAGGTTGGGAGATCATTAGCTGGACTCTGCTTAAAAATGGCACTGTGGTGGCAACCAAGGCTTTAGCCAGTATGCGGAGGCTTGGAATGACAGGTGCAAACCATCCCTGGCAAAGCAGGAGTGACAGTCTCACAACTCTTTCCTGGCTGATACATAATGGATCCTCCTACAGTGACACCAACTGTGCAGCTAGTTGTTGAAGCCAAGTCATCTTTTGATTGTACATTGGCATCATTTGAGGAGAAAGAAGAATTTTGCTCAAAACCAGGATCCTATCGGCTTTTGTGACATGCATGGAGAGCTTTGTCAATTTTCATTGAATATTCCTTCAGGGTTTTACATGCCAGGTTGTTCACACCCACATGGACTTACTTGTATGTCATAGTCATAATCATGTTTGTTTGGCTTAAGGGTCTTTAGGGCCTTTGATATGTCAGTGATCTTGATTCCTGAAAGATTACTACTCACTGCCATCCTCTTTGTCTAGCCTCGTGAGAGATGAGCCATTGTGTGTGACAGTGGAGTCACCAATCATTAGTGTGTTTTTGTTATAAGGGTGTCTAGGTGCACTAGTTGTGGGGTGGTTAATTACCAAATGTCCCCTTACTGTATTTATGATAATAGGTGTTGTAGTGTTTCATTCAGACTGAGCCCTAGATTTATAGGTCTTGAAGGCTTAGGCACTGGGTCTTTTTCATAGCATAAGTATATGATAGTTTACTGTGTATTTCTATGGAATATTGCTCATCTCATAAGTAAGGGCATTGCCTCCAGAAAAAAAATGAAGTTATAACCTCCCTGTACTCTTCCCTTACCAGGCTAATAATGGAGTACAACTCCCCTTTTGGTATGTACCTTTCCAGGCACCTGCAGCAATTGGGGGACCACAAAAGTTCCTCACAAGGAGAATTCAAGGTGCTCAGCATCTGTCCTATGTAGAGCTGCTGAAATCACTGTCACTTTACTCCGTTTCATACAAACTACTCAGAGGCGATCTCTGCATTGTGTATAAGACAATCTCTGACTCTGCTTTTTTGGAAATGCTGCATATCTGTAAGTCCAATGGCTCACAGGTTACTCGTTCTAAAAATTTTAACCTGGTATGTGACATTAATAGAACCTGCTGGAGGGACAGATTTGTCTCAAAGAGATTACCGCAGCTGTGAAACAGACTCCCAGTTAATGTCAAGCAGAGCATCTGTTTGGCTCTCTTCAAGGGCAATCTGTACGATTGGATGGGTAACCACACATTTTTCCTGGGGGTTCCACCTGTCTTTTTTGGACAGATGCAATAGGTGCTGATCATAGAAGCTAGGGCAGAACTTGGCTAGGCTTGTAAAGACCCCGGGGCCATTAACCTAGTAACTTCCTATGATCCTATTAATGCAGTGTTGGTGTGCATCTTGCCCGTCGGTTGTGTTTGTGAGTGGGGAGGCCCCCGATTTGGCTAGTACTTGCATCTCTCAATCTCTCGCATATAGATAATGATGAGCTAAGCAATAATTTATTGTCTGTGGTCATCAGGTAATTGGTACATTGCCAGAATTTACCAAGTGCTATGAAGCTAGCAACTAAGGGTGGATAAGTTGACTGACCTTCCATTTTAGTCCAAAAATACAGTTAAAATTGGATTTTAAGAAAAAGTTGAAATAGTAGTTCAATGGAAACAGTATATTTCTGATATTATATATGAATTTGGCTTATGGATTTATTAATATGTAGGTAATATGTGTACTTTAAAAGGGGATAAGTAATATTATGGGAATGTGGCTTAAGAAGTTTTTTTTAAATGCCTTATAGTGTAAGAAGGGAAAACAATATTAAAGATAAGATGAATAAAAACTGGTCCTGGTTGTCTCTAATTAGTAGACTGTGGGAATGCAGCTGCAGTCTTTTTGCAGGTGTAAGAATGACTAGATTTACTTGTAGAAAATTTGACGCCAGAAGAGCCAGCATGTCTCTAGTACAATGTTGTGTGGTGCTGCATGGAGTGGCACTCAGCACTGTTTATTGATGATAATGATACATTAAGTGACAGATTCAAGGTAGTGGGAAAAATTAGTACTATCTTGTTACAAGGAAAAGAAATTAAGAGTTAAGCACAGTGAAGGTTGTTAAAATCACAGATGATTTGGAGTGGACAAAAATGGTGTAAATTTTAGTAAAGTAGCTCAGGTTATACCACATGATTTGTTACAACAGAAGATCTGAGACAATTACTGCCTATGCTGTCTTTGAGTGAAAGAACAGTAATAAGGCTGTGAATTTTGTAGGAGGTAATATTCAAGTTTACTAGCACGATAGAAGGTTTTGCAACTTGATCTATTGCTGTAGTAGGCTGATGGCTAGAATGAAGGTTACAGAAAGAAAGTAACTATATAATAAGAGGATGTAAGGGAGTTTTAACAGTCAAGGTTAAGAATTTTATAGACAAAGCCAGCTCCATGGAACAGATGGATTAAGCTCTATAATGCAAGTGAGTTGTGTTTGAGTAGCAGCTAGGGTGCATGTTGGGAGCTGGCCAGAGATGATTGGAAAGGATAGTCTCACAGCCTGCCCATCCCAGTGAAGATAATCTTTTCCAGTGGCCATACCACTCTTGTAGAAGCACAGACTTGCACATTAACAGCGGCCAGTGCAGGGAGGTTGCAGCTTTGACACTCCCAGGTGTTGTTGGTAACCTTAAAGGGATGTGTATGGGAGCACACATGCATCTAGAAGGAGAAGTTCCCCATGGTGATAGCGCTTTCTCACATCTATCAATAAAAGGTGTAGTTTGGGCCCCTAAGTAGTAATGTCTCCATCACTACTATTCATTATTAAGCAAGCTCCTGATGAAGGAAGCAGGGACTGCATATTTCTGTCCAGGGATACTGATTGGTCTCCACAGGGCTATAGTCCAGAGGAGTAAGACAGTTTTGCTTGGATGAGACTAGAATTTCCCCTTCCCCTGCAGCAATTATGCAGAGGATAGAGTCTCATGGCTGCTTGAATGACTGCACCTCCGGACAGATCCTGCTTTCCTTCCCACCCTCTGCACCTGCTTAGTAATGAGTGCTAACCCTAACCCTAAGGCTGTTCCCTTCCCTCAACCCTAGCCGTACAACTTACCTTAATAAAAACTTTCCGTAATACTGTCACTGCATAAGACATATACACAAACATACAAACACGCACAAACGGCCACTCATACACAAACTTACAAAACCTATCCCCAACCCTAAACCTGACTTACACACATGCACAAATGTATCACCCCCTCAAGCCCCATGCACCTTTATCAATGAAACATTCCCTCAACATTTTGACCGTTCTGGTATTACTTCAATATTAAGCACCACCCCTTGCACTCATCGACCAAAAGGGCACGCAATGAAATGATAGGCATGCACACACACACACATATATATATATATATATATATATATGTGTGTGTGTGTGTGTGTATATATATATATATATATATATATATATATATATATATATATATATATATATATATATATATATATAGACACAGTGGTAGCATTGTCACCTCACAGCAAGAGGTTCTCCAGTTTGATTCTTGGCTGGAGTGCCTTCTGTGCGGCATCTGCATGTCCTCCCTGCATTCATGTGGGTTTCCTCCAGGTGCTCCGTTTTCCTCCCACGTTACAAAAGACATGTATCTAGAGCGTTCTCCTGGGCCTCCCCTGAAAAATTGGCTTCTTTCCAAGTCGGACAAACAACAACAACAAATGTTAAATATATATATATATATATATATATATATATATGGGTCTACTTCTAATGCCCGAAACGCCGTTTCACCGACAGGGAAATGACCGACGCCAGAAACCCGACAACACACAAACCCGACAACGCGAAACACCGAACACCATAACACCGACACACTACACGTCAACACCACAGTACACTACAACACATATCCACTAGCCCTAACCCAAACCCTAACCCTAAGGTCCGACACTACCGCACACACTCCCTACCTGCACCCTAACCCTAACTCACTTACACACCCCAAACCCCAAGCTCCGACACTACCGCACACACTCCCTACCTGCACCCTAACCCTAACTCACTTACACACCCCAAACCCCAAGCTCCGACACTACCGCACAAACTCCCTACCTGCACCCTAACCCTAACTCACTTACACACCCCAAACCCCAAGCTCCGACACTACCGCACACTCACCTATCACACACCCTAACCCTACATCCCTGAGTATTGCACACTTACCTGTCCGCTCCCTACTCCGAAATCCCTCACTATCGCATACTTACCAGGTCGCGCTTACACATTCCCCTTGTCGGTCTTCCGTCTGTCGGGATTCGAGCGAGTCGGTCAACTGCGTTGTCGGGTTTCTGGCGTCGGTCATTTCCCTGTCGGTGAAACGGCGTTTCGGGCATTAGAAGTAGACCCATATATATATATATATATATATATAAATATTTCTGTATGTGTGTGTATGTACGTATGTATACATATATATATATATATATATATATATATATATATATGTATCTATAAATATATATATATATCTATATATATATATATATATATATATATATATATATATATATATATAGATATATATATACATATGTGTGTGTGTGTGTGTGTGTACACATATATAGAATACAGATAAACATAAAATCTGCCATTTTAAAAAAAAGAATCATTATTCTGCTGATGCAGGAAGGTACACAACATGGACATTTAGCAATTTACTTGGGTAATGAGAGTTTCCCACATGCACCCAAATTGTCTGGAAAGATTAGTAATGCCATCACCCTCCTGAGACTTGCAGTCTTTCTTAAAAAAGTGCGCTTGTGTTTCCTACCAAGTGTCTGTTCACACAGGTAGGGAACTGATAAGCTTAAATGCACTGCCTGTGAAATTGAACCCTCTCAGTACTATTAGCATTCCTCTCACACCGATTTCATTTTGGCAGAGCTATTTTCCTACTCTTGAAGAGCAGAGAGAATGTTTCCCCCTACAGACAAAAATCAAATTTCCATAAAAATGGAATCTACGCTGTGGTGCACACACTTTCTACCTCGTAAATTAGATTCCTACCTAAGCAGCTTCAGCATTTAAAGTTTGGAAAGTGGATACAGAGGTCACAGGTAAAAAAAGTGGTTTAGTTTAGCAAACCAGGATTTTTTAATACAATTTAGTTATGGCAGTCAAAAGCTACTACATCTAATTATCTGCAGTTTGCATTTACTCTTTGCAAGCATTCACTTATTTCATAGTGTATATCCCAAATTTGCTTTAAGATGTTAGTTGCAGGCTCAGTGTGTCCAACTTAATATACTTATCTTTTTAACGTCTGGTAACAATGACATGACCCAAACTTAATATGCTGAAATATAATTCTTGCAGACCTGTACTATAGCAGTTGTCATCTTGCATGACATGAGCTCTCTGCAGGTTGTTCTAGCACTGTATGCGTTTACGTCTCTTTTATATACTATTATCTATCTTCATGCTGCGTCTGGCAATGTATATTTGTAAAGTTTTGTAATTCCTACTAAAAACTATAGTCATACTGTTATACTTCATAAAGTATTTGCCTTGTACTTCTCCTAAGCCATCATTTATATCTAGAGAAAAGATTCTGTTAGTTTGAGTTATAATCCGATTTATCAAAAATATGCAGTCAAGACAGAAGCACTTGCACTCCACCATGCAAAACTCAAGATATCTCAACACCCTGTGTAAGACAGAACTGACACAGTGTAACTTAGGAAACTGCTCTCATATGACCAAGTAAACCTTGATAACACTGATGTCACAGTAAAAGGGATGCAGTGAGCATGCAGCAGTCAAAACAGATGTTTCATCTGCCAGTCAGGAAAAAGAAAACAGGGCTGAACTTTTGCAGCCAAAGTAATTCTGCAGTTGAAGTGAAGATCCTCTAACTTATGTACAGGTGTGTGCATACTATATGTTTGTGTGTGTACATCTTGTGAAAGACATAAATGGCTACGGGGCCCAGTTGCCTTGTATTTTTTATGATTTTGTTATATAATGTTATGCTTTCTTTATTGATAATTGACTCATTATTAATAGTTTCTGTTGCAGACTGCCATATATATAAATTTGTTAGTAGGCCTGCTCTGGGTCTGTGCTCTTTCATTATCATCAACCTGCTTTTTCCCCATTTTTTCAACATGGAGTCAGGGTGGCATGTCACTTATCACCATCTCTCTGTATTCGGTGCCTGTCTCATACCTTCTGTGACACTCATGCTTGACTATCAAAGGTCTTCTCTCACCCAGTTCATCCATTGGCTGGACATCCTTGTTTCCTCTTGCCTTCTTCCTGTCTGCCCCAAAACTTATTCACCAGATTGTCATCGGCATTCCTAGACATGCTTGAATGACTGTTATATGTTCTTTGACCTTTTCTGTAATTGGAGCTATTTGGCTTCTGCTCTTATGTCCTTATTTCTTCATCTGTCCCACAGTGTGCACCCTACCACCTGTCTCAGGCACTTCATCTCCATCACCTCTAGCTTCCTCAATTGCTCTGTTTTTACTGCCCAGGTTTTTGTACCATGCAGTAGTAATGGTCGCACCACTGCTTTGTATACCTTTCTTTTTAGGTTTTTATGGCATTCTTTGTCATACACTACCCCTGGCACTCAGTGTGATTTGGCTGCAGTCCATCTGATTTTAGCTTTGACCTCTTCATTAAGACTTCCCATCTGCTTAGCCACCCATTCCAGATACTTGAAGTTTTTAACATGTTCCACTATTTTCCCTTCTTTCTCAATTTTCATCTTCTTCTGATTTCCCCCATTTGCTACCATTACAACTGTCTTATCTGTACTCAGTTTCATCCCATGTGCCTTTTACGTGACATTCCCCTACCCTTTGCTGAAGTTCTTGCTAAGAGTCTGCCTGTAATGCCACATTGCCTACATAAAGCAACTTTGTTGATCAGTTTCCTCTAACCTGTTTGCTAATGTAGTCCATCACCAGTATGAGCAACAGTGAGCTCAGTGCTGAACCCTAATGCACATCCACTCTCACTGGGAACCCCTCTATAAGACCTAACACTGTTCATACGTGAGTCATTAGGTCCTTGTACAGAGCTTGCACTAATTCTAACAATGTTTCTGGGACTTTTGAGTTACTGCAGGACTGCCCAAATCAGCTGGACTCTCCTTATTTCTTGCTTATTTTCAAGTATCTGTCTTACTGCAAACATCAGATCACTTGTGCTGTATCCTGATCTGAATCTGAACTGCTCATTCCCCATCGTACTTTCTATTACTCTGCATATTTGTTTATCAGTCACTCTCTCCAGAACCTTCATCCAGTGTGAAGGGAGTTTGATACGTCTATATTGCCCACAGTTGTGAATGTCTCCTTTGTTCTTGAACACTGGCACTTGTGTGTTTATTCTCCAGCTTTCTTACTGCAACAAGTACCCTCAGGAGCCATTTCTTCCCTATCATACCCAATATCTTGATCATATCTTCTTTGACCTCATATGAGCCTGTTGTTTCCCTAACTTCTTTTTTTAGTGTTGGTCATAATTCTTGTAGGGAGGGCTCCTCCTCTTGTCTCACTGTAGGCTGTATCTGATGCAGTGCCGCTTCTGTGGGGTTTTCTTCATTCATAAGCTGCTGGAAGTACTCCTTCCATCTGCCTTTGATGCCCTGTGGACTGGTGAGCAAATTGTTCCTGGCATCACTTATTAGGATGTCTGATTATCCTTTTTATCATTCTGTCTTTGCCTTGCAACCTGATAGAATTTCTTTGTGCCATTCACTGAGAAACTTTCCAGAAGTTGATAGAGTGTCTCCGATGCCTTGTTCTGTGCCATTACAACTCCTTTCTTAGATTCTTTGTTATCTAGACAGTATCCCTTCCTAGCCTGGTCTGTCTTTTCTGTCTCTTCACTTTTTCCTCCTCTCCTTCTGTCTCTTGATGACTTCCTGCACTGCTGTATTCCACGACCAGCTTTCCTTATGTATCTTATTTCCATACTTGGCTCTACCATATATTTGTTCTGTAACCCTTACACATGCTGCTTTGAGGCACTGCCATTCACTTTAACTCTATTTCCTCTTCTTCTTGAGGTGCTACAGCCCTAAAGCAATTCCTTGCACTGTTGTGCTTTCTCTCCATTCAACTTCCAATCTTTAGCCTGGTCTCTGTTGACCCTAGAGCCTTCTCTGATCCAGTGGTTTATGCTGTGCGCCAACTGTTTCACTGAGGACGACTTTGCAATCATTGATTCTACCCCAGTGCTCTTTCTGTATTAGGAGAAGTCTACCTGAGTTCCACGTTTGCTATTCTTGTATGCGATCTTGTGACTGTCTCTCTTTCTGGACCATGTGTTGGCTAACATATAGCCATTTGCAAGACAGAAGTCTAGAATGGCCTCTCCTTTATTCCTGTTGCCACACCCATGTGGTTCCCAGGCAATCCTGTTCTGTCTGTCCTGATATGTGCATTCATATCACCCATTATGAGCACCAGTTTCTGTTGTCCTGCTTTATCTAGTAGGTCCTGCAACTACTGTGGTTCATAGGCTGAAATTATGAATACTGCTTTATCATTACATTACAGTCTGATTGCCATGAGTTGTCACGTAATTCTAATGGCATCCCTCATTGTCTCTTGAGTCCTCTGCCTTCACCAAAGTTTCCACACCATTTTTAGCCTGTCCTGTCGTAGTAGACTCTGGATCACAAGCCAAGTAACATTGCTTTAATACCCAGCCTCCTCTTTACCATCATGTCATTCACTTCCAAGCTCTGTCCTGTCAGTGAACCTCCACTGAGTGTAGCAATTCTTAGTTCATATTTGGCAGGTTGATGCCCAACTTTTGCTCAACAGAACTGTCCCAGGTAACCCAAGCTAGGCAGTAGCTTATTGACCCAGGGGTGTTGGGCTTTATGGTAGGCACACAGTAGCCAGTAGGGCACATACACCCCTCCCACTGTAAGCATGAGTCCTTGATGTAGGTTGGAGTAGACAAGAGTCTTGTACCCCCTTATCACCTGCAAATATCCATGCCCATCATATCCAAGCCCATTTTTACAACTCTTTTCCTTATAGGGCACCATCTAGAGTCTGTGCTGCTGTCCACAGCTCCATTCTTATTTGAGTTTGAGATGGAAACTCAGTATATTTTTTGGAGATGGGAGGAACTTCATAGAGATGCAGGGAGAACACATAAACTCCAAACAGGCATTGGTCAGAGGTCAGTATCGAACCTTGTATCTTGTGATGGGAGGCGAAGACCTTAACCATTATACCAACTGAATCTATGCTCTTCATTTACATGATAATCACTACCTGTTTCTAGTGCCAAATCCAGAAAAAGGTGACATAGGCAGCTTCCTATGGTCTGGTGCTGACTCAAGTAAGCTGCAACCATCTGCATTTAAAACAAAAATTCTGAGTCCGCTCCACTTACCATCGATTTGTTTTGATCTGTTACAGGTCCCACTTCTTCTCTTTCATTGGTTTGAGTGGTAACCCAATGAAAGCAAGAGAGACTTCTTGGAGCTTTTACAATCAAAACAGACCAATAGCAGTCAAGGCCCAAGTCTAAACACTTGCATAGACTGTTAGAAACCAATGCTAAAAACGTTGACATATTTTTTTAGTGTGTATGCATGTGTGTGGTGAACAGTGTGATTTTTGTGTGTGTGTGTCTCTGTGTGTGTCTGTGTGTGTGGTGTGCTGGTGTATGCAGTCACCCAATCCGTACTTTTTTCCAGTTTTGCAAAATGTCCTTGAAATATATTCAGTCAGTAATGCCAGTCATTAGGGGCTCATATTAGTTCTTGTTCAAGATATGAATATTGATGCAAAACCTAATGTTCTGTTAACTTTGTAAGTGAGTTAGAGTTGCTTGCCTCTCATCTGTCTCCAACTTTGCAAAATGTTTTTGACATTTCCTTATTGGTTGCTGCCATTGTAAAACTTTTGATTTTTATTTTCTGGTAAACTGCTAAGGATTATAGTCACTCAACAATACCAACCATTAGAGTTTCATAGTTCTGCTCAGAAAATGCATGTTTGTGCAATGCCTATTTTATGTTAACTTTTTAAGCAAGTTTGAGTGCATCCTGTAGTCATGGTTTGATTTATTCTACCTATGTTTGCCTACTGTGTGACATCAGGTAAATCACTTTACAAAACAGTGCTTCCTGGTCAACTCTGAAAAGGGACACTTTGTCCAGTGGGGTTTACCCAGTTAACAAATAGATTAAATAAAATTCTGGCTTTGTCTAGAATTCGTGAGCAGAGTTGAGAGTTAATGTTATGTTGTTCATCTCACCTTCCTTCTTTCTGGTTGGGTTTGGAGCCGGTCTCGACTCCAACTCGGCCACTTCTAAAGCTCGAAGAGTCCTTACTGGCTCGAGGCTAACCCCTTATCCCAGCATGCTTATCGGTAGCTACCCAGATCTCGTTTGCAGCTTGCAGCATCGAGATTGTCTCCTGCTGGCTCAGGCTAAGTAGTGATTTTTTCTTTCAATATTGTAATTGTTTGAGGCTAATTTTCCTTTAGAATTTAGTGTTTTCTCTTCTTTATTACCCTATCCTCATTGTTGTTGTTTTTGCTGTTGTTAGGCCATCGTTTTCTCTCAGGCCTTTTCTTGTGTGTTGTCGGCGGCCCATTTTTTCTTGAGGGTTGTTCTCTTATCCTTATCCCTCTTTGCTACCTAGGGAGAAGCTGTTTTAGTTAGAGGCCTTCTCTCTTTGGGAGCAGTAGCCATTTAACTTGGAGGCTACTCCCACCTCTTCTGTCCCTCTTGTTTCTTCTTCTTTCAAAAAAAAAAAAAAAAAAACTTTTTCCAGTTGTTAGTCCATTTGTTTTGTGGTGTTTATAATCTCCAAAGACATTCCTAAGGAGTCAGGATTCAAGAAATGTGACTTGTGTTGCCAAAATATGTCCCTTACGGACGGGCACACGAGTTGTGTATATTGTTTAGGTGCGGTCCACCTGCAGGATTCGTGCTCTGTTTGCCATGCCTTTATCACACGGGTTTTGCAGGAGAGGCACAACAAACTTATTTTTAGAGGGTTATTAAAACCTCAGGTTGAAGTATCATCGGATAGTCAGTCCTCAAAAAATCCGATGACAAACTGGCATCTTCGTCGGCTCCATCTTCGGTGCCAACAAAGTCTATATCAAAATCTTCTCAACCTTCGGAGTGGATGTTGGCTCCGAAGAGTCCTTGTCTCTTGCGGCTCCATCTGTGGATTCGGAGCTGTCCTGGACTCAAAAGAGATCGAGATCTCCTTCACTGGACCCAGTGAGATCTGTGCCTCAGTCTCTACTTTTGCAGTCAGTGGCAGGTAGTCACTGGTCCTCCACCCACTCTTCCCGATCATCCAAGACTTTATCGGATGATGATGTGGAGAGAGTGATGAAGAGGCTCCTCAAGGCATGGGTATTTGCTCAGTTGTTGTCGGGCCCAGCCCAGAAGGAAGTGGCGCCATTATCCAAACCAGTCCCTGTCTCTATTCCTCCTCTGACTGCATCCAGTTCGGAGCTGGAGTACATGGAAGTAGTAGTGGTGGAACCGTCGGTTCCAACAACCCTTGCCTTGTTGGTTCCGTCATCCGCTCCGGCCTTCTCGATAGTCCGCTCTGTCGAGGGGACTGGGCGCCAAGACTCTCTCATTGAATCCGAGGGGGAGGTGGCATTGGACCCTTGTCTGACCCCACTCTCCGAGGGGGAGAGCAGGGTCAGACAAGGGTTCGATGCCACTCCCCCTCGGAGCCTCTGTGCAGGTGAGTTTGGCTCCCACATCTGCCTCGTAACTGTCGCCTTCAGTGAGGAGGAGGTCTCCAGGCTCCTTTGAGCCAGAACCTCCCTCCATTCTGGACCGCTGGTGTCCTCTGAGACAGCCCAACCCACGGCTCCATTGGCTCTGTCCCCATAGATACTGGTGCCTGCCTCGGATCCTTCTCTCCATCCTGAGCATAGAGAACCAATGCCCCAGGACGCCCCACAGGGCGACCCCTCTGAGACCTCTCCTGAGCATGCTTCAGAGGAGGTTGCCAGGAAAAAGAAATGTAAGAGGAAGCATGTGGACTCCCTTGAGTCCCTCACTTCTGACACGGACTTGGATGACTCGGAAGGGTCCCCATGGTCCCCCTCTGAAGATGTCTTATTCTCAGACATCCTGGAGATCGTTAGGCAGAGGGGAAACTGGAAGTCCCTTGCCCCTTCTGAGGACGAGTCTGTGTACCTGGACACATTTGGTTTCTGACCCTCCACCTCCTGGGTGTCTCTGCTTTTCGACCCACTTTTGTCTGTAGTGAGTTTAAAGGCATGGAGTGCTCCAGAGACCATGGAGCCTGTTCGGAGAAGGCTCACCAAGTTCATGACAGCACCAGAGGACAAGAATTTTCTCTCTAAAGGCGTGCCAGTTGATGCTGTGGGGGTGGCAGCAGCCACTAAGAAGGAACTCGCAGATATTGCCTCTTCTATCCATCCGCCAAACAAGGAGTCTAGAGCCATGGATAGATATGGGAAGCGTGTTTTCTCTTCAGCAGCCTTTACTCTTTGGTCGCTGAACTATTTGGTACATTTCGCAAGACTTCAGAGGGATCTCCAGAAAGATCTGGGAGATACCTTCCTGGATCCTTCAGCTGAGGGAGCTGCTTCCAAGTCGGCTAACCAGCTAGTGACCCTAACCTCTATTGTTGACTCCTTCATGCGTCTGATTTCTTATGCAACAGATGGAGTGAGTAGGGCTGCAGGCACAGGAATGGCTCTTAGCAGACACTTCTGGATGCACTTTTGTCAATTTGCGGAGCCCTTCAATTCCTCCTTTATGAACACCCCCTTTAGCTCGGCCTTCTTCGGGCCGCAAGAAAGAGAGACTCTTACCAGGAGTGAACGAGATGGCAAAACACTCTCTGCCGTAGGAGTCCATTTTTCCACTCCATCCTGGCGTTATCCCAAAGGCCAAAAGAATGGAAAAATGTGGTTCCGTAAATCCCAGGGAGCTTCACCGGACACTCGTGGAGATAATTCCCCCAAGGGGAGAGGAGGAAATAATAATGGGAGATGCTGACCTCATGGCAGGGGAGGTCTGCAGCAGGGCAACAGGGATACATTCTGTACCAGGCCCTTTCAGAATCCCTGAAGGATTGCCCAGCTGCCCACCTCTGGAGGCAGTCGGGGGCGGAATATCACTGCACCCAAGAGTGTGGGTATTGTGCATAATATCCAGGGGTTACAAAATTTCCTTCTCCCAAACACCCCAAAGAAGTCAAAAACCGTCAATCCCAGATGTTCCACCCAATCTTTGGGATCAAGCAGCCTTAGAAATAAAAGATTTGCTGCAAAAAAGAGTCATTCAGGAAGTCCCCGCAGACCAGATCAAATCCAGAACTTACTCAAGGTTCTTTTTAGTTCTGAAAAAGACAGGGGACTGGAGACCTATCCTGGATCTCATCAGGTTAAACAGGTCAGTAAAGAAGACCAAGTTCCAGATGGTGACACTGCAGTCCATTCTACCCTTTTTGGGTCAGGATGATTGGATGTACTCTATCGCTCTCCAGGACGAGTACTACCATATAAAAATGGGCAGGCAGTCCAGGAGACATTTACGCTTCCAGCTGGGAGCCAGTCATTACCAGCACAGAGCTCTGCCCTTTGGTCTCACCACAGCCCCCAGGGTGTTCACCAAATGCATGGCAATAGTGACGGCTCACCTGAGACGTTTGGGATTCCAGGTGTTTGCTTATCTAGATGACTGGCTCCTCACTGCCACCAGCGAGCATCATCTCTTAAGGGCCAGGAACCACATGATTCACACTTGTGCACTTCTAGGAATCACAATAAATTACGAAAAATCTGCCTTTCTGCCCTCTCAATGTATTACTTTCATAGGCACTCAACTAAATAAGAGACGTGATAGCCAAGCTTCCACAAGAAAGGGTGCTTGCCATTCATTGTCAGGTCTCTCTTCTCTTGTCAAAGTCAAAGGTTCAGGCACGGTTAGTCCTAAAGGTATTGGGTTTGATAGCGGCTGCCATTACTCTAGTTAAATTAGCTCGTTACCATATGAGGAATTTGCAATGGCTCCTCTTCACTCAGTGGTCGTATCAGGATCTACCAATGTCACACATGATCTTAATCATGGATGCTTGCAAGAAAGATCTACAGTGGTAGCTCCACTCTCCCCTAGTCACTCTAGGCAGACCCTTTGTAGCCCCTCATCTGGTAGCTACAGTGACTACAGATGCTTCACAGATAGGGTGGGGTGGGGACATTATCTGGGACAGACAGTCCATGGAACTTGGCAACCTCATGTGTACCATTTGCACATCAATGTCCTGGAGATGAGAGTGGTGTTATTAGCATTGCAAGCACTTCAAGACTCTCTTCCTTTGGGCTATATAGCAATTCCGAAGGACACCATGTCAGTAGTGTGGTACATCAACAAACAGGGCGGAACCAAATCTTACCCCTTGTGTCAGGATGTCCTTCGAGTATGGCAATGGGCGATTTCCTCTCAGCATTTTCTGGTTGCAGCGCACATCCCGGGGAAGTCCAGCGTGATAGCGGACAAGCTCAGCAGGGCAATTCTTATGCCCCACGAGTGGTCTTTGAAACAAGATGTTGCAGATATGATCTTCCGCAGATGGGGCCAGCCATGCTGCGATCTTTTCGCCTCACACCTAAACAACAAGTGCAGCAGCTACGTTGCCCTAGTTCCCCCACTGGGACAGTCACCCAGAGATGCACTTATCCACGATTGCCCCCCCCCCTGGATTCTTTATGCCTTTCCTCTAATTCCAAAAGTTCTTCAGAAAGCAAAGTTGTTGAATCGCAAGCTGATTCCTATTGCCCCTTACTGGCCTCATCACATCTGGTTTCCATTCCTTTGGCATTACCTGCAAGAGGACCCTTGGATTCTGGACCCGCTTCCAGATCTCCTGACATCAGTCAGGTGCTCTTCATCCCTCCATTCAAACTCTCAAGCTGGCAGATTGGTTTCTCCACTTCCAGTCCTAGCCAGGCTTCTGGATATCTCACCTATGGTTCAACATATTTTAGTCTCTTCTCACAAACCAACTACTAGAAAACTTTACGCTAGTAAATGGAAGAGGTTCTCTTTCTGAGCAAGACAAAATGACATTGATCCCTTTACAGCACCAATTTCAAAAAATTTGGACTTCCTGGCTGAAACCTTTGAGAAAGGAGCAGCGATTGCTATGATTCCAGTTCAACTGGCTGCTATTTCCAGTTTTCATGTGGGTCTTATGGGTTCTAACATCATGTCCACAAGCTATGTAGGGCCTTTTTAAAATTTGCTACTCTGTTAAGGCCTCCCATCTGAGAACCTCTCCATCCTTGGGATTTAAATTTAGTACTAGCGGCCCTATTCCTCCCTCCCTTTGAACCAGCTGCTTCTTGCCCTCTTAAATTCTTATCATGGAAGACCCTTTTCCTGATTGCAATTACATCAGCTAGACTGGTTTCCAAGTTACAGGCACTTTCCATCCATCCTCCTTATATGATTTTTCACAAGGATAGAGTATCTCTGAGAAGAAATCCTTCCTATTTACCAAAAGTCTCTTCAGAGTATAATTTGAATCAGTCCATTGAACTCCCTGTATTCTTTCCAAATTATGGCAACAAGGCAGAGTATAAGCTACATCAATTGGATGTCCACAGGCAGTTACGATTTTATCTTCACAGAACCAGGGACATCAGAAAATCAGATCAACTGTTTATATCCTTCTCACTGAGTAAGCAAAGCCTACCAGTTTCCAAGGTGACCTTGTCAAAATGGCTGTCCAATACTATTACATATGCTTATGAGTCTCGGAATGTGTCTGTCCCAGGAATGGTAAGGGGACACTACTAGGTCCTTGGCTACCTCCATAGCTTTTCAAGCCAAGCTTCCATTAGATACTGTTTGTGCGGCAGCAGCATGGGCTGCTCCCCATGCCTTCATTAATCATTACAAAGTAGACATGGCCTCTCAAAACAGTACATCTTTTGGTTCCACGGTTCTGAAGTCTCTTTTTCCAGTGAGCCACCCAGGAATTAGGTGCTGGGGATGCTGTCCCAACCAGAAAGAAGGAAGGCAAGATGGACAACATAACATAAAGAAGTTATGTTCTTTCCATAATGTTCCATGTTTGTTGTCCTGTATCTCGCCTTTCTTCTTGCGTCCCTCCCCCATCCTGAATGATTGAGAGGAATTTTCTTTTTTGGCTGTTTGGCTGAGTTTCCTTTGCTTTTCAACTATTGGTATAGTCCTTGTCACCTTTGTTGTTCTGTTGTTTCAGTACAAGGAAGCAGTATTTAGTTACCTCCTTTATTTGGTAAGTTATAGTTCTCCTATCTAGTGGTCAGTTCTCACAAACAAGATCTGGGTAGCTACCGCTAAGCTTGCTGGGATAAGGGGTTAGCCTCGAGCCAGTATGGACTCTTTGAGCTTTAGAAGTGGCCAAGTAGGAACCATGATTGGCTCTGAACCTAACCATAAAGAAGGAAGGCAAGATACAGGACAACAAACATGGAATGTTATGGTAAGAACATAACTTATTTTTTGTTATTTTTCCCAGTAAAATTTGTGTCTTCCAGGAAAATTGCTGTTATTCTAGCAATTTCCCAAATATATAGGGTAAATATTTTAATCTCTTTCTGTTTTTGGGTCTTTGGATCTGATTCGTCATCCAAAAAGATGAGGATAAAGCAGAGTTTCAGTGTGTTGTACTGTACTGTATAATTCTGATGTCAGCAAGTTTAGATACATTGCTGGGCCATTTACGTATTTAGTTATTCAGTTTATTTCAGCCAGATGGCTAACATATACAGCCATATAAATGGCTGTAATTGGTCACAGGCTTTACTAGAAAAGCTCACCAGACTCTGCTACACTTTGTTGTGAAGGAAAGGTTAGTTTGCTTTTTATTTGTTGTATTTTGTATTACTTTATTGCCTTTCCATATTTTGAATACTGTGATTTGTTTTCTTTACCTTGTGTTTTACTTGTATTCTACTTTTAACTGCATATTAAAACTTCAAAAGAGACCACAGCTCTGTCTCTTGTGAGTCAGGCAGAAATTAGAACTGATAAATTAAGGACTCCTACATAAGAAAGAAGAGATCACTTAAGGTTAATCATTTGTGAACTGAGGGGGTGGAGCTAGGGGCTAAACCTTCTATTTAAGGGTAAAATAAAACATTTCAGAGCTTTACTAGAAAAGCTCACCAGACTCTACTACACTTTGCTGTGAATGTTTTACTTGTATTCTGCTTTTAACTGCATATTAAAACTTCAAAAGAGACCACAGCTCTGTCTCTTGTGAGACAGGCAGAAAATAGAACTGATCAGTTAAGGACACATACATAAGATAGAAGAGGTCACTTAAGGTTAATCATTTTATGATTGAGGGGGAGGAGCTAGTAACTGCACCTTCTATTTATGGGGTAAAATAAAACATTCAGAGGTTTACTAGAAAAGCTCACCAGACTCTGCTACACTTTGCTGTGAAGGAAAGGTTGGTTTGCCTTTTATTTGTTGTATTTTGTATTATGTTATTGCCTTTTTATATTTTGAATGCTGTGATTTGTTTTCTTTACCTTCTGTTTTACTTGTATTCTGCTATTAATTGCATATTAAAACTTCAAAAGAGACCACAGCCCTGTCTCTTGTGAGTCAGGCAGAAATTAAAATTCATCAATTAAGGACTCATACATAAGGTAGAAGAGGTCAGTAAGGATAATCATTTTTGAACTTAGGGGGGTGGAGCTAGGAACTAAACCTTCTATTTAATTGGTAAAATAAAACATTTCAGAGCTTTACTAGAAAAGCTTACCAGACTCTGCAACACTTTACTGTGAAGGAAAGGTTAGTTTGCTTTTTATTTGTTGCATTCTATATAACTTTATTGCCTTTTTATATTCTCAATACTGTGATTTGTTTTCTTTACCTTGTGTTTTACTTGTATTCTGCTTTTAACTGCATATTAAAACTTCAAAAGAGACCACAGCTCTGTCTCTTGTGAGTCAGGCAGAAATTGCTGTTGTGTTCTTAAATACCACATGCTCATTGTGTTTCCCTGTTGCACTCATTACACTTGGGTTATCCTGCTGGCAGGTGACCCGCAGTCGGCCCGAGTTCCAAAGTCTTGGTTCGGCGTCAGTTGCTGTCGCCTCTTCCCTGACGTTAGTGCGCCAGGGGTATAAAAGTTGCAACCAACGCCATTTTCTTCAGTCTTTCTTGCCGCGCAGTGCCAGAAGCAAAAGCAGTTCGCAAGTGCTTGTCGGCCGACTCCTGAGATTTTCAAAATTGAATTTCAGAACCAAAGTCTTCAATAAAGCTAAGTACCCCGTTGGGGAAACTTTTTCTTGCTCCAGACCGATGTCAGTAAAAGTTAATAATTGTATTTCTTGTGGGAAGCAAATACCTGATAAGGACTTTCACTCTTACTGCATTCCTTGCCTTGACCGTGATCACGACATTACTAGTTGTCGGTTTTGTGCCAGATTCAATAAATGCACTATTAAACGTTGGTTTGAATTTGCTTTACATTATTTTGGATGAAGATTTAATTATATAATGCCGTTGGATCAACCGACCGGAATGTATAAAAAACGCAAAGACAAAGAAAGAGACAGGCATCCGAGGTCCAAAACCAACGACAAAGCCTCTTCTAGGCCAGTCGCCAGTTTGCCGGTTCTCAGTGAGGCACTTTCACAGCCTCTGACACCCGCTACCTCAGAGCCACAGGCCATAACCAACAGCCACGTGGAGGCCCCGAGGCCTGTGGATACTCAAGGTATTGGGCCTATGGAAACTATACCCTCAGATGGTTCCGGAGCCGCTGAGTAGGCACCGGCTTCTGAGGGCATCTTCAGACCTTCACAGCTTACAATTAAGGCTACTACAGCAGCAAAGGCAAAGTCAAAGACAAGGAAACAAGTGCACCATTCTCCAGAACAGTCATCCATGCCAAAGAAACAGATGCTTAAAATGGCCGAAGACCTAATTACTTTAATCAGGGGCTGCCATCCCCCTCCTGACAAAAGGCCTAGGCAAGACACTGATTATGATTCCTCTGATCAGGTTTCCATTTCCTCTGATTCTTCTTCTGATCAGGGCTATTCTCTCCCTCCTTATGAGGACTCTGATGCTGAAGAGTCCATTCCTTCAGCCTCACTGCCTGAGGATTATTCTTTTGGGGAAACCCTGCACACCATGAGGGAGCATTTCCACTGGGAGAGCCAGGATTACTCAGAATCCAAGAAAAGGCTCAGAGATTTTCTTTTATTGCCTCAGCACAGGCCCCTGGCTATCCCCCTGTGCTTGATATTGTAGATGACGTTTTTTTCTGAATCCAGTCTGTCTCCAGATTCTTTACCCCCTGCACCAGTAAAGCCAGACAGCTACTACAGGGTCCCTGACTCTCATAAATTTCTTTACAAAAACCCTGCTGCAGACCCAGAAACAATTTCTCAGGGTCCTAACGGGGTTAAAGCTTCCACTGCCAAAAATCCTGTCCCCTCAGATAGGGATTCCAAACCTCTGGACAGATGGGGGAATAAAGTTTACACTTCTGCTACTTTAGCTGTAAGAGCTTTAAACTGTCAGTTTCACATGCTTAAATATCAACAGTATCTCATGTCATTGTTAAAGCAGAAAATGGTTACAAATACAGAAAGTCCTGGCAGTAAAGAAATGCAGGAATTATTGCATGCAGTTGAACAAGTGGGAAAGCATACTCTGCAATGTGGTTTTGATTCATTAGAGGCTTCTTGTAGAGCCGCAGTTACAGGCTCAGTTATTCAAAGACATGCTTGGTTGAAAGAACAAAGTTTACCTGACCATGTTAAGGTAAAATTATTGGATGCTCCACTACAGCATGATACTTTGTTTGGTGTTAAGGCAGAAGAGGTGTTAAAGAAAATGGAGGATAAAGCAAAGTCAATGCAAACGGTGAAAGATTTCTTACAGGTTCAACCACCTAGATTTAGCAGAAACTGGCCTGCAAAAAATTGGTCCTTTCCAGTGTCAGACAGGCCACAAAGAGGCAGATCTCAGCCCCAAGGCTCCTGCAGACCTAAACAATGGGGTGCCTCAGCCCCCAAAGGAGGAGAAGACAAATCACAACCTTATAGGAAACAGTCACAATGACTTCCCTCTGCAAATGCCAAGCTCTTACCAGTTGACAGCACCCCTAGGGGAAAGCTAGCACTTTTCTCAAACAATTGGCACATGATCACCCAAGATCAATGGGTGCTGAATATAGTTTCTCAGGGGTACAGCAAAACTAAAAGGTATGCCAAACCTGCCACAAAACCAATGGGCAGAGGCACAAAAACAGATTGCTGCTCTTATGGATAATGGGAGCTATTCAAAAAGTTCCACAAGAAAGAACAGGGACAAGGATTTTACTCAAGACTTTTCTTAGTACCCAGAAAAGACAAAGCCTGAAGACCAATACTGGACCTGTCAATCTTAAATACCTTCCTGGATGTTCCAAAATTCAAAATGTTAACACTTCAACAACTTCTGCCCATGCTGGACAAGGAGGCTTGGCTAGTTACTTTGGATCTCAAGGAGGCATACCTGCACGTCCCAATCAGATAATCGTGCAGAAGATACCTCAGATTTATAGCAGGCTCAATGCATTACCAGTTCTCTGCACTGCCCGTTGGCTTATCTACTGCACCCAGGGTCTTCACAAAATGCCTGGCACCAGTAATTGCATTTTGCAGGCAAAAAGGAATTCAAATATATCCCTACTTTGACGACTGCCTTATTCAAGCAGAGAGCAAGGATATTCTTCTAAAGCACCTGGCGTTTGTAAAAAGGTTACTAATTTGCCTAGGATACACAGTAAACGAAAATAAATCAAAACTAGTGCCCTCTCAAGAGATAATATTCCTGGGGTGCAAGCTTAAATACAACTGCCCAGATGGCTTATCTCACGCCAGACAAACAAAGGCAACTGACTCATTACTTTCAAATGATGGCAAAAAAGACCCAGCTCCCTGCAAGAAAAATTCTGCAGTCCCTGGGTTTCATGGCATCCTGCATTCTACTAATTCCATATGCAAAGCTGCATATGAGGAAACTACAATGGTATCTAAAAAGTGTTTGGACTCAGCATTGTCACAGCCTAGAGACAATCATAACCTTGATCCCCTGCCTACAACAGGAGTTTTGATGGTGGTCCCAGGCCTGTCACCACAACAAGGGACAGCCTTTCACCTTACCTACAGCCAGGCAGACAATAACAACAGATGCATCGGATTATGCCTGGGGAGCACATATGGCAGGAAAATGTATTCAGGGCATGTGGCCCAGGGAACAGATGCATCTTTACATCAATCAAAAGGAGATGCTAGCTGTACAAAATGCCCTGACAGCCTTCAAGGACCTAATGCATCCAGGACAAGTATTAATAAAGACGGACAATACCACAGTTATGTGGTACATAAACAAGCAAGGGGGCACGCATTCCTACCCCCTATGCAGACAAGCCATGACTTTGTGGAACACAGCACTGACCTACCAGGTACATCTGCAAGCACAATTCCTGCCAGGAACAAAAAATACACTGGCAGACGAACTAAGCAGAAATCTCATGGATCCTCACGAATGGAAGCAAAATCCACAAGTGTTCATCATGATAACAAGGGAGTGGGGACGCCCAGACATAGATCTTTTTGCCTCCCCTCACAATTGCCAAATACAGACATTTTGTACAAGGACTTATCCCTCTCAAGCATGGAAAGTGGATGCTTTGTCATTCAGCTGGAAAAACCTGACAGTCTATGCCTTCCCTCTGATGCCTCTTCTCACCAAGGTGATTCTAAAAGTCAGACAAGAGAGGCCAAAAATGATCCTGATTGCACCAGACTGGCCACGCCAGCACTGGTATCCAATCCTAAAGACTTTGTCCCAAGGCCCACCTTGGCCTCTTCCTCAAATCCCTCATCTTCTGACACAGCAAAATAATCAGATTCTGCACAGTCAACTCAGAACCTTACACCTGTCAGCATGGCGAATAATGTAGCCACTCAGACTGCACCTCTCTCTAAAGCTGTTATGGATGTAATTTTGGAAGCCAGGAGGCCCAGCACTAGGAAATCTTATGCAGAAAAATGGAAGAGATTCTGTGCTTGGAACCTGGCACAAGGGCTCGACCCACTGGTCCCTAATATGCCTCAGATTTTACAATACTTGACTGAGATATTGGACAAAGGCCTATCTTTTTCATCTATTAAAATCCATGCCTCTGCCATTTCAGCTCATTACAATGCGGATCCTCCTATTTTTTTCGCATCCTCTACTATGACAGTACCTCAGAGGGGCAAAGAATATAAGACCCCCTAGAAGAGCACCAGTACCTACTTGGGACCTCAATTTTGTTTTAGAAAAACTAACACTGCCTCCATTTGAACCAGTCAGCATAGCTGATCTTAAATTCCTGTCATGGAAAACTGCTCTGCTCCTAGCAATAACTTCAGCAAGGAGAGTCTCAGAGTTACAGGCATTGATGGCTATAGAACCTTTCTCATTTTTCATCAAGACAGGGTTTCTCTTAGAACAAACCCAACATTCATGCCAAAAGTGGTCTCCAATGTGGCCTTAAACCAAACCATTCATTTGCCTACTTTCTACCCAAATCCCCAGAATAAAGGGGAAAGACTTCCGCACGCTTTGGATATACACAGGCAGCTATGATTTTACTTGGACAAAAACAAAAGCTTTCAGAAAAACTGAGCAACTCTTTGTAGCATATGCTGCAGGCTCACAAGGAAAGCCTATTACAAAGCAGACAATCTCCAAATGGATAGGACACGGCATCCGCTTCTGTTATGCACAACATGGCAAATCTTTGCCTAAGGGCATTAGGCCTCATTCTACCAGAGCAGCAGCTTTCCTCAGAGGGGTACTAACCAAAGACATTTTAGAAGCTGCAACCTGGAGCTCAGTGCACACTTTTACCAAGCACTACCACCTACCTCTCTACTCCAAATCCAGAGCAGGCTTTGCCACCGCAGTTCTGCAGGGCTTGTTAGCCTCGCCAAATCCAATCTAGACCCAGCCACACGACCTCAGCTTTGGGATTCTACCCAAGTATAATGACTGCAACAGTGAAACACAATGAACATAGTACAGTTGTGTACCTACCATAAATGTAGATGTTCGAGTATATTCACTGTTGCAGTCCAGGTTACCCACCCACCATCCCCCTCTTTGCTGGGACTATTCTGTACTTCTCAACTCTATACAACCTATGTGGTGTATTTGCTTGTAGATGAAAGAAATGTTTATAGTAATATATGCATGGTTGCTTGGCATATTTATATCTTTTCAGCCTTCCTATCTGGGGGCACCTGACATCTGGGGCAGGATAAACTGAATAAAATGGTGTCTGTTGCAACTTTTATACCCCTGGCGCACTGACATCAGGGAAGAGGCGACAGCAACCGATGCCGGACTAAGACTTTGGAAGTCGGGCCGACTGCGGTCGCCTGCCAGCAGGATAACCCAAGTGTAATGACTGCAACAGTGAATACACTCGAACATCTACATTTATGGTAGGTACACAACTGTACTTTTCTTTCTAGTTGCCTGCTTCTTATGTTAATTTGACCATGTATCTCATTTCCTTTCTGCTTTCACTGGCTTGTGTGAGTAAGCACAAAATTATCATTTTGTGAAATCACACCCCTTCAACTATTTAAATTCTTTGGCCATCCTACTGTATTCCATAGTACCAGAATAAAAAAAAAAGTGACCACCTTCTTTCAATCTGTCTTGCTGTTTTCAAAATAGTGACTCTCCACTAAAACTTAACTTTTCAGACAGGTAAAACATAAGTTACCTACTTTCACATCTAACGTATCTAGTGCACTCTGCAGTGTTTAGCATAAACCATTTTTTTTCCTCTTACCTTTAAGCATCACTGTGACTAGCACTTGCTCTAATACCTGCTGGAAAGCACTAGGATGCCTTAAACTGATACAAGCACTCAACTCTGCTTGTTAATAAGGATAAATTAATTGTAGGCATGAAACAGCCTATAATTGCAAAGTACCTTGCTAAGGCAAGGGAAGACAGCTTCTGTACTTTGCAAAAAAAAGCACCAAACTGGACATGTCCAAGGGTCAGCTTCCGGTGATTTCTCCTGTCCACTGGTGAATCTGGGCATACTGGGGCAATGCAGCAGTTGCCTCATGTACACAGACAACCCTTTCCTCCTACCACCCAACACTACAACCTGAGAGAGATGCACTTACATAGCCAAACTGGAAGTAAAGCTCTCTCCACCCCAGAGTGTGCTAGACTGTCAAGAGAAGGTCAACACCCGCACTACACCTCAAGCAACACATAGCACTTCTAAACCCACACCACCAACACCCACACTTAGCAACATTAAATCCACATATGCGGAGGCCCTTAACTGTAACTTGCCCAAGTAACTAGGACCTCCAAAACGGAAATGCAAACAAACACCATTCACAATCAAAGTGTCACATAGCTCACAACACCAATGTGTCACCCAGCAACAGCCCCTAAGGCAAGACAACGTACCTAACACTTTAGTCATAGATGATTCTATAGTCAGGCACACTGATGTCCC
The DNA here is from genome assembly GCF_019279795.1 of Protopterus annectens. NCBI lineage: Eukaryota > Metazoa > Chordata > Ceratodontiformes > Protopteridae > Protopterus > Protopterus annectens. The sequence continues at coordinate 1,521,693,131 of NC_056729.1, forward strand.
ACTCACCAGGCTGAACAAGGAGAACATTACAATCAGCTGCCTGTCGAGTGCCAGGATCCACCACAAAACACATGCACTCAAGTCACACCACAACGAGTACAAATATGACTCTGTCATTGTCTATGTTGTATTGAATGACTTGAGACATACCTCCCTGGACTGTATGAAAAGCGACATGGAAGAGCTCTCTGATCATGTGGCCTTGGCAGGTAGGACCCTAGCTCTGAGTAGCATCCTTCCTTCACCCAGAATGATACCACAATATAAGGACAAAATGATTAACGTCAACAACTGGCTAAGCTTCTGGTGTCATTCAAAGGGGATCCAGTATCTGTCTGCCTGGGAGGATATGATCGACAGACCACGATGCTTTGCCAGAGATGGTCTGCACCTGTCGCCCCTGGGATTCAGATTACTGGCTAAGGCTCTTGCCACCCCTATAGTGCCTTTTTTAGGCAAAGTTTAAAGGACAAAACAACCACCATAACAGGTAGAAGCATGCAAATTCTGAAGGTAATGCTACTCAATGCTAGAAGTCTAAACTTCAAAATGCACTCTCTCGAGGCACTCCCAAAAATGGAGAACATTGATATCTGTGCAGTAACTGAGACCTGGTTCAAGGCTCCAGAGAGCACCCCTGCAATACCAGACGACAACTCTTACCACACTTTTCGGCCACCAAACCAGGACCGAAACACTAAAGGTGGAGGAGTGTCCATATCCACCAAGGATATTCACACCACCAGGCTAGTTGCCCAACACAGTGCGTCTGAAATTCTCCAGGAGTAACTAATACTAGGTAAGACTGTAATCCAAATTGTAGCTTGCTACAGATCCCCCACCATGCCCCAAGATTCTCACTATACCTTTCTAAACATATTGGAAAATATTAAGATGCAACCAAACACCCTAATACTGGGTGATTTCAACTACCCTGCCATTAAGTGGGAAAACTATTCGTGTACCAACACCTTTGCCCAACGGTTCTTGGAATTCATAAATTCCAACGCCCTGGATCAACTAATCCATAATCCCACAAGGGGCTCCAATATCCTTGACCTGGTCATTACCAACATGGGAAATCAATGATCCACACATATGGTCTCCCCCCTCGTTGGTCAGGTCTGACCATAAGCTAATGATCCTTAACAACCACACCCCACCCCCACCCCCCAGTAAGGAAACCTCCATATAAAACTTCTCCAAAGCCAACTTCATGCTACTCAAGTCAGAAGTGACAAACTTCATAACACCCATGCAGACAGGAACTGAAAGTTCAACTGCTGAATCCTACACTAAGGCACTGTATGAGTACATCCACTCATGCATGAATCGTGCCATCCCAAATAGAACCAAGATGCTTTCCTCCAAAAAAAGGAAACAATCTGGCAGTCCCCTGCCATAAACAAACTTTACAATAAAAGGAAGAAACTGTTGCAGAAAAGAGGAAAATCCCAAGATGCAAAAAAACTCCTTTACCAGCCTCAGTAAGAAGCTGCGATCCCTCATAAAATCCTCCAAAGCTAGTTATGAAAATAAAATTGCCAAAGATTCCAAAGGCAGCCACAAGGCATTCAATAACTATGTCAAGAATCTAAATGGCAATGCTCAGATCTGCTCTGAACTACAACAGAATGGCATTAAATATACTGATTCCAAGGATATTGCCAATATCCTGGCAGACAAATTCAGTGCCAACTTCACCCCCTAAACGGCCCATCTCAATACCGGAAGATTGCCAAATTCTAGTAATAACGGCCACACAGGTAAAAAAATGCACTCTCCAAAGCTAGGAATACAGCATTCATGGGACCAGATGACATCCCGGGCTGTGTATTACATGAACTACAAAATTAACTGGCACCTCACCTAAGTGTCATGTTTAATCATAGCCTCACCTCAGGCTTTGTGCCCACTGAGTGGCGCACAGCTGCAGTTATCCCACTCCACAAGGGGGATCCACCTAGGATCCCAGGAACTACCGCCCCATCAGTCTGACGAGCCTGATCTGCAAGGCCATGGAACGTATTATCATGGAACTTATAAAAAAAGACATTGGCAACCGTCAAACACTGGACCCCACCCAGTTTGGGTTCGTGAACGGCCGATCTTGTCTCCTGACCTGATTGACTTCTTCGAATCAGTCTCCAGAGCCGTGGACGAGGGTAAGGCGGTCCACACAGTCTATCTGGACTTCACCAAGGCCTTTGACGCTATCCCCCACTCTAGAATCATAGTTAGACTTACTAAGCTGGACATTAATCCTTACATCACTCGATGGGTTGCCAACTGGCTTTCTGACAGAACCCACACTCTAAAAGTAGACAACTCTAAATCCAGCTCCAGACAAGTGACAAGTGGAGTACCTCAGGGTTCAGTCCTGGGACCGCTGTTGTTTCGCATCTACTTCTCTGAAGTACAGGCCAACACTAAGGGGCTGTGGCTAACAAAGGTCACAGATGACTGCAAACTGGGAGCCATTATTGAATCCCCAAATGATATGGATACTCTACAAAAGGGCCTTACAGAAACAGATGCTTGGTGACAGAGCCATGGGCTCAAGCTCAATGCCAAGAAATGTATAGTCATCCCCTTTGGGATAAAAACATGTACCTATGAATTACCACATAGGTGGCAGTACACTAAACACCGAAAGTGTGATAAGAGACTTAGGGAAACAGGTGGACAGTGGTCTCACCTTTGATAACCACATCGCCACAACAGTCAGGAAATCCTTCTTTATGGCACACCTCATCATTAAGGGCTTTTCATCTAGTAAAAGGTAATTGTTCCACTGTACTCATCCCTCATTAGACCCATTATAGAATACAATGCCCCGTTTGATATGTACCTCTCGACATCTGCAACAACTGGAAAGGCCGCAGAAATACCTCACTAAAAGAATCACAGGCCTAAAGCAGATGCCCTATGCTGACCGCCTTAAAAAACTCCAGCTATACTCTGTCGCATATCGTCTACTCAGAGGCGATCTCTGCTTAACATACAAGGCCATGTCAAACCCAGAGCTGTTGGACATGCTACACTTAAATCCCAATCCCTCAGAGCCACATGCTCCAGGGATCTAAACCTTGTTGTCACAATAAACAAAACATGCTGGAGGGATAGGTTCCTAACCCAAAGACTTCCCTAGACTTTGGAATAGACTGCCCATACATGTCAAGCAGAGAGCGCCTCTTTGGTCCTCTTCAAAAGGAACCTTGATGATTGGATGGGAGAAAGGAAATTCACCCCGGGGATCACGTCAGTTGCCCTGCTAGACAGGGGTCCAAGGAAGTAAATAGTGTGGGAAGAAATAGCCAGGGAATTGTTATGGCTAGGCTTGTATAGACCCTAGGGCTGATAGCCTAGTACCAACCTATGAACATCTGTGTTCATATGTATGTGGGTGCATGCTTTCATGGGAAGAGGGCAGAGTTCTCAACTGTCCCCAATTTTTGCCTAATGCAAAGCTTGTTATTCTGGCAATGTTAAAAGTATAAAAAAGGAATATTTACATTCTGTTCTTGATTTTGCTTCATTGTCTTGGATTCCTTTTTTGACTTATGACATAAGTAGGCAAATACATTAGTAGAAAAGAAAACAACCACAACAAGCACTTCTATAACAGTGTTCTTGATGTTGTGGTTATTAGTTTATTTTGCACTTTGTTTCCATGTTTTGAGTTATTAGAAATGAAAACAAACCATATTAATTAGTTTTTATTTACATACATTATACATAAGTTATAAAGAAGGAAGTCATATGTAATCAATCCAACATTATTTAAATTGCTCAGTTCCTGCCTTCCCTTAAACCTGACTCCTCCTTCTGAGCATTGTTCTGCATGCATTATTCCCACAAATTCCGTTTATTTATGTGTAATGTACTCCCTCACTTTCTTTGTCTTCAATTCTTGAACTTAGAAGATGAGAGGGTAAAGGGAGTTGCAATGGGTTGCAGTGTATGGTTCTGAAAGCAGTGAGCTGAGATACATATCTGGAAAATTATTTCTGTTTATTCTCCCACTTGATCTCAAGTGGATGTCTGAAATGTTCAGTCATACAAGTGGCTGTAATTGATGGTTTATTGATTTATTTGTCTTTTTTTGATTAGGGAAGTCCAACTGGGCAGAGTCCATTTTCAGCAGAGGCCCGAGGAGAAAAGCTCCATCACAGTGCACTAATATAAACAAGTGAATTTCAGGCAGTTCTCAAAAAAAAAATACAATAGTAACATTTCTTAGAAAAAATAAACATATTTTCCCCACCATTCTTCATTTAATCTGCACTGTTGTAGGTTTTTTTAATATACTTTGGAGTATATATTTTGGACATAACATGCTCGTCATTTCATGCCTTCCAGTTTTATTCCTAAGTCCCTTACCCAGGCTCTGTAGTATTTCACTAACCTCCAGGGTACCCCTTTATTCAAGCATTACATCTTAATCCATGCCCTAAAACCACCTACCCAAAGGAAAAGGACTGTAGACCTGTTACCGACCTATGTCATTTAACAAAAATATTTGAAAAACAGATTTACAAGCAGCTTTTCAGACACATAAGTATTTATAAAAATTATGTGATGCACAACATGGATTTCTCATTTCATTTAGTACAGTGACAGACTTGAGTACTGCTATTATTTTCAATAATATGAATTACTCTTCAGGCTGTCCTGCATTTGGAGCACATCCATGTCTGTGTAATTACTGAAACTTAATTTTTTAGAACGCACTCCCTCCATGCTAATGTTTTGGGCCTACCATATTTTAGACATGATGGCAACTGTGGGGCATGTCCACATTTGTTAGGAACCATATCACCTCTAGGCTGATCCACAGGACCCACAAACAGCTCTTAAACTCCCAGTCATGCTAAATAAAAGACAACTGTCATTTTATAGCCTGTTACAGGACACCTTCTTAGTCCTCAGACAGTCATGTAAAGTTCCTGGATGTAATAGATGAACCCCTTATGAACAAAAAAACCCATTACTTTGTGAGACTTTAACTACTTTTCAAAAAACTGGAACACTATACCTGAACTGTAGAATATGCCTAAAATTCTTAGATTTCATTAACAAAACTTTGGAACAGATTGCTAATAAACCCACTAGAGGGCATAATATTCTTGCCAAATATAGCTTATTTGTGTTCTAACCCTCTCATCCCCGTATTTCCTTCCCTGGTAAAGATGGATATGAAGCTAGTGACCTCCACTATTAGAACATGTAAACTTGACAATATCAGTATCTCAGAATTCTAGGATTTCAACTGTACAAAATTTCATTAAATTCTATGATGAAATTTGAAGATTCATCTATTCCACCTTAACCCCTAGATATGACCTTAACAGGAAGTATCCTTCAGTTAAGGATATTAAAAAAGTTTACTATCATTTCATTGAACATTACTTGATTAAAAAGCCAAATGTTTGAAAGAATTTGACTGAAAACCCATTGGGCTGAAACCCATTTCACTGAATCACAAATCACTGAAAATACAACATAAAATAGGACAAGCCCCCTTCACTACGCATGTGTAGGATATTGCTTTTCGCACACCCCTTAATTATGTATACTAACTCCATGGCCACACAACCACTTGAGGAAAGAAAAAACACCATACACAGTGAATTTGTGCTTGTGACGCTGATTCACTGTGTATGGCGTGTTTTCTTTTCCCAAGTGGTTGTGCGGCCGTGGAGTTATATAGTAAGGGTGACGGAAAACAATCAATCAAATACAGTACGATGCCAAAGTCCAACCAAGCAAGTAAACAAATAATCCTGGAAGAAAACGAGGTCGAACACTGCTGTAATATTAAAACTTTATTTTTAAAATACAGGATGAGCGCTTTCGGGATAACCCTTCATCAGATGTTTAGACAGACATTGATGCAAACATTTTATATAAAAAAACAACCAATAGCATTCAATAAAATAAAAAACGCGCCTATTTTGTAAAATAGGCTTAATGGGTATGACTTCATTCAATCCTGGCTTTCTATTGGCCATTAAATCAATAATCCATTTTGTTTCCACTAATTATATAAAATGTTTGCATCAATGTCTGTCTAAACATCTGATGAAGGGTTATCCCGAAAGTGCTCATCCTGTATTTTAAAAATAAAGTTTTAATATTACAGCAGTGTTCGACCTCGTTTTCTTCCAGGATATAGTAAGGGTGGCGAGGGCAAAGCTGCTTACATGGGGCTTCCGCCATGCAAAAACACTATTTTATGTTGCATTTTCTTATGTTGAATATTGTGTATGAGTTGTGATTAAGTGAAATGTGTTTCATTTAAGTGGGTTGTTAGTCAAATTGTTTCAAACAATTGACTCTTCAGTCAAATGATAGTAAATCCAATAAAAATTTGACTGAAAACTTAAAAAAAAACTGTCAAGAATGTTAAGGCAGCCCATGAACTGAGGTTAGCATCTGAAGCCAAGGACAGCTGCAGATCTTTCTTTTGTTAATGTTAGAAAACTGGTAGCACCCAACATTGCTTTGAACTTTATCCATGATGGGACCACTTACTCTGACCTTGTGGACATTGCCAAAATACTAGCTAACAAATTCAGTGCCAAAGTCACCCCAGAAATGACTGTTTAAAGCCCACTTATCCCTTAAGACATCATACCCCTCATCACCAAAGATCACGTATTAAAGGTACTCTCAAAGACTAAAACTACTTTGGGTATGAGACCCGATAATATATCAGGTTGTTTAATAAACCATACCAAACAAGCCCTGGCAAAGTCACTGCTTAAACAGGTAGTTTAGCCACTGGCTGCATCCTTGAAGTTTGGCACACAACAGTGGTGATGTCATTCGACAAGTGTGGTCCCCACCACCCACCCCAGGAATTACAGACTCATCTTCCTGATGATTCTGATATGAAAAGCTATGGAGCATATTTATTTATTTAGTTATTTGTTTGTGTATTTATTTATTCTTTTGACATTTGCTAACTGGGTTGGTCCAACTGAGGCAGTGGCCCATTTTCAGTGGAGACCCAAGGAGAAAAGCTCCAAATACATAAACAATAACATTGCTTGGTAAGTATATACAAACATAGGTTAATCACATATTGGTTAATTTATGTAACAAACGAAAATATGTGTCTGTCAAACAATATAATGATTCATTAAAAAAAAGAAAAAAACAAAAAAATATAATGATAGTAAGACATAAAAGAAAAGAGAGACCATAGAACCCTTTCTGCTACATCTGCTTAGGATTTGGTTCGGGTGGGATTACAGGGGCATATCTTGAAGTGGATTAGGTTTTGTTTGAGTGAGTTCTTAAATTTGTAGGTGTGGGGTATGCTTCTTAGGATAAAGGGAAGCTTGTTCCATAGGGAGGCAAGTGAGTAGTTGTACAAATTCTGTCCTGCATATTTATTTGGTTTGTGAATATGTAGCAAATATTGATCAGTGCTCCTAATAGGTCGGGCGGGGGTATATAGTGAGGCTAGAGAGGAAATACTTGGACAGGAGGAGGGTTTATCGATAATGGAGTGGATTATGAGAAGTTGGCTAAGTGTGAGGTAGTTAGGAAACTCAAACCAGTCAAGTGACTTGAGCACCAGACAGTGGTGAGTTTTGGCTGGCAAATTGGCAGCAAATGTGGCCACTTTGTTTAGGTGGATTCAAGTTTGGAAAGTAGAGTAGACTGAAGGTTAGTAATGATTTATGAGTTATAGAGGAGGTTGGAAAAGATGTAGGCATTGGCTAGTGTTCTTCTAAATTCTGGGGTGAGGACTTTTTTGTTTTGGTAAAGGAGGCCAAGCTTTTGATGGGTTTTCTTAATGCTGTGATGGATATGAAGGTCAAATTTCAGCTGGTCATCTATGATTACTCCGAGGAGCTTAGTTTGGTTTTCTGGAGATATTATGGTATTCTTGAGAAAAGAGATGGAGAAAGAGGATTTAAGAAGGTTGAGTGATTTGGGGAGAAAGAGTAGGAGTTTTGTTTTTTTTTGGGTTGAGTATGAGCTGCTATCTTTTTAGCCAGGTTTCTGTGAGGTTGAATGATGTTTGTGTGAGGGTTAGAAGGTCAGTTGGGTTATCGGCTATGGAGATAATGGTAGAGTCGTCGGCATACTGTATGAGGGATGACTGGGGATAAGATAGGATGTGTAGAGTTCATTGGTAAAGATGTTAAAGAGGAGGTGTCCAAGTATGGAGCCTTGTGGGACACCTGTTTTTATGGGGAGAAAGCAGATAGCCATTTAATAGATTGGTGCCAGTCTGAGAGGTAACTGCTAAACCAGGATAAAGTAGCTGTGGAAAGGTTAAGGTGAGAGAGTTTTGATAGGAGGATAGGGTGTGAGACGGTGTCAAAGGCTTTGGACAGATCTTAGAATAGGCAAGATATGAATTTGTTGTTATCTCTGGCTAGAGAAATGGTGTTGGTAAAGGAGATGAGAGCAGTGGAGGTTCTGTGGTGTGGGCAAAAGCCATGCTGGGTGGGGGTGATCAGGTTACCTTGTAAGAGGTGGACCATTATTTGTGTATGCAGTGTTCTAGAATTTTGGAGAGGGGAGAAAGTATTGCAGTGGGTCGAAAGTGAGAGAGTTCTGAGAAATTGCCGCCTTTGTGTATGGGTATGGTGTAGAATTTTTTCCAAACAGTTGGAACAGTTGATGTTCTTCATGTTTCACTGTTGCAGTCATCACCTGTAGGTTATCCCTGTTGTGGTAGCTGCCGGCCGGCCCGAATTCCAAAGTTAATGTTTTTGTGCACCAGCTGCTGTCACCTGTAGTCTGACTTCAGGTCATCAGTACTATAAAGCAAGGCAGCCGACGTCATTACATCAGTCTTTCTTGCCATGGAGCCCGTAGCAGAAGTAGTTTGCATGAGTGCCGGTCGGTCGCTACAAGAGGTCAAATTTCTGCAGAAAACATCTAAAGCTAAGTACCCCGTTGGGGGCTCTTTTTTTCTTGCTCTAACCGATGTCCAAAAAATTTAACAATTGTCTCACCTGTGGAAAGCAGATCCCACACCGAGACTTTCATTCTTACTGCATCACTTGTTTAGGCTCAGACCATGACATCCCTCATTGCCGGTTCTGTGCCCTTTTTAATGCTAGAACTATTCGCAGTAAAGCTCTTTTTGTAGACAGTTATTTTCGTATTCCATCTTCGAATTCCAGTATGGCGTCCATCAGCCAACAATCTGTCAACATTCTGAAAAAACGTAAAGATAGAGACAGGCCACACGAGGTTAAGCCTTCAGAAGACACTGCCGCTAAGCAAGTCGTTAGTTCTCCGGAATTCAGTGAGGCTCATTTGCAGCCCCTGATGCCCAAGTCGCTTTCTACATAGGGTTCTGCCGAAACCCTTTCGGAGTCTGGTATGCTGCAGAAATCTACTTCGTCTTCCGAGCCTTTGGCTGTCTCTGCCTTGGTTGGGTCTGGAGCCGTGACTCGGGCACCGGCTTCCGAGCAGGCCATTTCCACTACCGATTCTAAACAGAAAAGACGTCTTCTCTTCCGACTACTGTTTCTCGGAGACAGACGGATTCTCTCAGGCCTAGAAGCCAAGCCACTCCTAGGAAGTCTGCTTCTAGCCACCATCTTGCTACTGCTCCCCCACCCCAAGCTCAAATGCTTAAAATGGCAGAGGATCTCATCTCCTTTATCCGAGGTACTCAGGCCCCCACTCCAAAAAGGAAAAGGCATCCTTCTCCAGAAATTATTATAGACCAAGAGTCTGAGAAATCTGATTATTCTGCTGTTGAAGAGGAACAACATCCCTTAACTGTTTGAGGATTCAGATACAGAGGAGTCCATCCCCTCTGCCTCCCCTCCAGAGGACCTCTCCTACGGAGAAACCCTTCACTCCCTCAGGGAACATTTTCATTGGGAAACTCAGGACTGCCCACGGTCAAAAAAATTACTTAGAGAGCTTCTGGACCTGCCCCAGCACAGACCCCTGGCCATTCCACCTATTCTGGAAGTGGTGGATGATGTTTTCCATGAATCCAGCTTAGCCCCTGATGCCCTGCCACCTGCTCCAGCTAAACCTGACAGGTACTACAGAGTACCAGATTCTCACAAATACCTGTGCAGAAACCCTGCTGCAGACTCCGAGGTCATTACAAAGGGACCCAAAAGAGCTAAGAATAGTTCTGCCAAGAATCCTCTTCCTTCTGACAAAGACTCCAGAGCTCTGGACAGGTGGGGTAAGAAAGTATACACCTCTGCAGCCTTAGCTATCAGAGCACTCAATTGTCAGTTCCATGTATTGAAATATCAACAACACACTTTGGAACAATTAAAAAAGAAGATTGCTACCTCTCCTGATGGTGCCAACTCAAAAGAGCTGGCAGAATTACTACACTCTGCTTGTCAAGTGGTCAAGCACTCATTACAATGTGGATATGATGCCCTAGAAGCCTCTAGCAAGGCAGCAGTGACAGGATCTGTTATTAGGAAGACATGCATGGCTGAAGGAACAACCTCTCCCTGATCATAAGTCTAAACTTATTGATGCACCCCTAGATAAGGAACGCCTGTTTGGGGAAAAAGCAGAAGAGGTGCTTAAAAAGAAGGAAGACAAAGCAAAATCTATGCAAACAGTAAAAGATTTATTTCAAGCTCAACCACCCAGATTCAGCAGGAACTTCCCCTCTAAGCACTGGGCTTCCCTGCACCCAGCAGACAGGGCCAAGGTAAGCCCCACAGGGACAGGACATCCAAGCCCCTATCCCAGGGACAGCAAAGAAGCAAACAATGGACCACATCCACCTCTAAGGCAGGGAGTTCTAAGTCAAGCTTCTATGGCAAGCACTCACAATGACTCTCCCTCCCCCCTCTGCCCTCTTTTCACTCATCTACAACTAGGAGGAAGGCTCACCCTCTTCAAGGACAATTGGGTCTCTATAACCAAGGACTGATGGGTATTAAAAACCATTTCTCAGGGATCCAGACTCTCCTTCAGCAAAGTCCCTATTCCAAGAGTGTACCCAATACCTTCCCCCAAACCAGTGGGTAGAGGCATTAAAACAGGTGAATACACTAATATCCCAGGGGGCAGTATAACCTGTCCTTCCAGATCAAACAGGAAAAGGGTTTAACTCCAGACTACTTGTTCCCAGGAAAGAAGGCACTTGGTGCCCCATCCTGGATCTATCCAAACTGAACACCTCCTTGGTGGTCCCTAGATTCAAAATGCTAACCTTACAGCAGCTCATGCCTATGCTCATACAAAATGCCTGGCTGGTGGCACTAGACCTAAAAGATGCCTACCTCCACATCCCCATCAGGGAATTGTGCAGAAAATTCAAAGACAACAAACAGCAAACAAATAGTCTTGAAAAAAGACTAAAATGAAAAAAACAACACGGATTCCACGCTGATAAATTTAATATTAAAACTTGTCTTAGCGCCTCGGCCACCACAGCCTTCAATGAGTACAGAAGTAATAGCAAAAATACATTCCCTTTTATAGAAACCAATAATCAATTAAATAGACTCAATCCCTCATTCAATTAATCCATCCAATTAATTAACCAGTTCATAGTCCTGTGCTTAAAGTGAACATGAGTTAAACACAATGTACTTCAACGAAAGCATCAAATACATAAAATGCAGACAATAAAAATAAAAATATATTAAAGTAAACATCTCCAGTTAACTTTTTTATTAAGACCCATTGGTGATAACGTGTTATATTTATTTATTTATTTTATTTTACATTTGTTGACTGGGCTAGTCTAGCTGGATACATGTCCATTTTCAGTAGAGGCCCGGGGAGAAAAGCTCCAAAAAAAAAAAAACAAAAAGAGTAGAAAATCCATACATACATTTAAAAAGGTAATAGCAGTTAAAACTTACCAAGAACTAAAAAAGCAGTTGTTGCAAATTTTTTTTTTGTTTTAATATATAGAAGATACATTAGTCTAAGCAAGGAATAGAACTAGCAGTAATAATCAATGGGTATTGTATTTGAGATACAATATCTATGTATACATGCATTATATTTATAATAACATGGTAGTCAGAAATTATTAGGTATTAGAGTAGTTGTAATTTGAAAGGAGAAAAGTTAGTCAGGGTTAGTACAGGAGCAGAGCCAGTGTGTCTTAAGAAAGAGCTTTAAATTATTTTTAAAGAGTGGCAGTGACATTTGTGTAGTGAGATCAATGGGTAGTAAATTCCATCGTTTTCCTACAGAGTTAGAGTACAGGGAGTCACCTGCTGAGTGATTGGATCTTGAAGTATTAATCAGCAGTTTATTGGAGGAACGTAGGTTCTTATTGTTATTATAAGGTGTAATGATGGTAGAGAGTATAGGGGTGTTGGTGGGCTTATACAGGGCCTTGTGGACAATGGGAAGCTGTAGAAATTGAAGCTTGTTGTGAAATTCTAGCCAGTCTAGTTGTTTTAGATTCAGACAGTGATGGGTTCTGAATGGAGAGCCTGTGGCAAACCTAGCAATATTATTATAGGATGTTGCCAGTTTGTTGAGGTTGTTTTTAGATAAATTAGTATATATAGGGGAGGCATAGAATAGGGTTGAGATTAAGTGGGTTCTGGCTGTAACATCCCTAGCTATTGGAGTTAGAAAGGGCTTAATTCTGTAAAGGGATCCCAGTTTTTTGTTCACTAATTTTATTGTATTGTTAATGTGGGTATCAAAGTTGAGGTGGTTGTCAATTGTTATTCCTAAGAGTTTAGTGGTTGGGTCGGGAGAAATGATAGTACCATCATTTGATAAAAGTGTGAGGTGGATGGGAGTTGATTTTCGGGTTGGAGTGAAAAGTAACAATTTAGTTGTCTTGGGGTTAAGGAGGAGACAGCGGTTTAAAAACCATTGTTCTACAGTATTGAAAGCTTTTTCTGTAAGAGATTTAAGTTCAGTTTCAGAGGTGGCTGTACAAATAATAGTAGAGTCATCTGCATATTGAATGCAGGTGGCGTGTGGTATAGCTGTTTGAAGGTCATTAATATAAATGGAAAAAAGGAGTGGACCTAAAATGGAGCCCTAAGGAACACCAAGGGAGATAGGAAGGTTATTAGATAGTTTATTTTGCCAAAGTACCGCCTGTTGACGGTTTTCAAGGTAAGATTTAAACCAATTCATGGCTTGGGGATCAAATGAGAGGGATTTCAGTATGTGTAGGAGGAGTTGGTGATTAACCATGTCAAAGGCTTTAGATAAATCAATGAAGACTGCAGAGGAAAGATTATTGTTGTTGCCTTTTTTGTTAATGGTGTCTGTGAAGGATAGCAGAGCAGTGGTGGTACTGTGGAAAGGTCTGAAACCATGTTGACAGTCGGCAAGCAAGTTGTGATGGAGAAGGTGTGACTTCAATATGAAAATAGTTTCCTTATAAAGTAACATATTTTTTAGTAATTTATCGTCTCCCTTCTTAACAAAAACTTGTTCCAATATAGTAGCTTGTAATAAATTTGTAATGCTACCGGGCTTTCCAACATTCCCCTTTTAATGTCACAGACGTGTTCCTGCAACGTTATTCTAAATTTTCTTTTAGTTTCCCCAATATAGAAGAGGTTGCAGGGACATTTAAGGCAATAAATAACACCCAATATATAACATGAGAAACACTTCTGTGGTCTAAATATTTTATCATTTATTCTAGAAAAACACAACTTAATATGGGAACATATACTACAAGTATGACATGGTATAGTCCCACAAACAGACACAGAAAGACTCAATTTATCAGTTGGACAAATATAATATGCCTTGATTAATTTATCCCCCAAATTCTGTCCTTTTTATAAGCAACCTGATGAACATTAGGAATGAGTTTATTTACAACTTTATCCTGTAACAAGAATTTCCAATAATATTTAATAAATTCCCAGATTTGCTCACTCAATATATTTTAAGTAGTTACAAAGTAAATATTTTGTTGTTGTATATTATTCTGCTGTCGTCGTTTTTTATCTATCTTATTTTGCCCAGCTTCAATATAATTAGAATGTACATTATTTCTTTCACAGTTCTTATCAACTCTTAACAATTTTTCAGTTGATTCTATGATCAACTGAATACTATAACCTCTGTGTAAAAACTTCACAATTAATTCATTAATCTGTCTTTCCGAATCCAAACCATCATTACATAATCTAGATAGTCTAACTATTTCTCCATAAGGTAAAGATCTTAATGTATGGGGCGGATGGCAACTAGTGCCAAATAAATATTGATTGCTATCAATGAACTTTCGATGGACAGTAGTTAAAACACATCCGTCTTTCCCTCCTGTCAAAGAAATGTCCAAAGAATTCACTTTAGTACCAAATTGTAAACCATCAAATTTGATATTATATCCATTATTGTTAAGATCAGAAACAAAATTAGATATTGAATCAAAACCCCCTTTACATAGAAAAATCAAATCATCAATGTAACGAAAATAAAATAACACATTATGTTGTACAAACACATTAGTGTAGATGTATTACAATTCAAATTTAGCCATAAACAAATTAGCCTACATGGGGGCAAAAGGTGCCCCCGTGGCCGTACCTTTTAATTGATGGTAAATCACCTCATTAAAGCTAAAAAAATTGTTAGATAAACAAAAACTTGTTAAGTCCATAAAATTCCTGCACTTCAGAGCAGGCAATCAGCACTTTCAGTTCTCTGCACTGCCCTTTGGCTTATCTACCGCTCCCACAGTATTCACTAAATGCTTGGCTCCAGCTATGGCATTCTGCAAACAGAGAAATATACAGATTTACCCTTACCTGGATGACTGCCTTATTTAGGCAAACAGCAAAGAAAAGTTGCTCCAGGACCTTCTCTTTGTCAAAAAAACTGCTAAGTTCCCTAGGGTTCACCATCAACAAGAAAAAAATCAAAGCAACACCCCACCAGGAAAATTGTTTTCCTGGGATCTATGCTAGACACAGCAACCCTAATGGCCTTCCTATCCCCAGAAAAACAGAGCTTCCTGCTTCTCTACTTTACTCAGCTGGCTTCTAGCAGTCACTTCACTGCGAGGAAGTTCCTGAAAGCCCTGGGATACATGGCATCTTGCATCCTTCTCATCCCTCTCGCCAGGCTTCACATGAGAAAACTTCAGCGGTACTTAAAGAACCTTTGGTGTCAGCACTCTCAGTCCCTAGGGACCACTCTCCCACTGATCTCTTGCATAAGGGATGCATTTCTCTGGTGGCCAGAGGCCTGTGCCATGAACAGGGGTCTTCCCTTCATCCTCCGCCCTTCTGGCCAGACCATCACCACCGACGCCTCAGACATAGCTTGGGGCACTCACCTAGCTGGCAGGTGTACCCAAGGCCTTTGGAATGCCCAGCAACTTTACTTGCCCATCAACCGGAAAGAAAAGATGGCAGTGCAAAATGCTCTGACTTCCTTCCAACCCCATCTCAGGCCAGTGGTCCTCTTTATAAAAACGGACACCACCACAGGAATGTGGTACATCAACAAGTAGGGGGGGCACCCAGTATTACCCCCTGTGCAGGTTAGCCATGAGTCTCTGGCTTACAGCCACCTAATTGCCCAATACTTACCAGGGATTAGCAACACACTAGCAGACCACCTAAGCAGAAACTTACTGGACCCCTACGAATGGCAGCTCCACAGAGAAATCTTTCTGAAAGTCACCCAGGAGTGGGGGACCCCAGAGGAGGACCTCTTTACCTTGCACCTCAACCATCAGCTGCACAAGTTTTGTACCAGGGAGTATTACCTCCTAGCATGGAAGGTGGATGCCTTGACATTCTCCTGGAGCTCCCTCCTTGTGTACGCGTACCCTCCTCTGCCCCTTATTCCCAAAGTTCTGATCAAATAAGAGAGAAGAGAACAAAGGCCATCCCCATTGCTCCAGATTGGCTCAAACAGCATTGGTACCCTTTACTATGCAGTCTGACCTTACAGAGCCTGAAGCTGCTTCCCCTAAGGTCAGACCTCTCGACTCAGGAGAGGGGGAAGGTACTGCGCCCAGACCTACATACTCTCAAACTTTCAGCATGACTTATACACTGAAAACTAACAAGAAGTCCCTGTTAAGCAAACAGGTCCTGGACATCTCTGAGAGGCCAGAAGGCCCAGCACAAGAAAATCTTATGCAGGAAAATGGAAAAGATTCTGCTCCTGGAAACAATCAGAAGGGGTGGAGTACCTCCCAACCTTCCATCCCTCTCATCCTGGATTACTTAGCAGAGTTGCTCAATAGTGGCCTCTCCTTCTCCTCTATTAAATTCCATGCCTCGGCCATCTCTGCCCATTATGACTCAGACCCACCTCTTTTCTCTCATCCTTTGATTAAGAAGTTCCTCAGAGGCGGTTCTAATATCAGGCCTCGCAGAAAACCTCCTACTCTACCCTGGGACCTGAATTGTGTTAGAGAAACTAACCTTACCTCCTTTTGAACCTGCTGCTTCAACAGAATTGAAATACTGCTCCTGGGAGACTGCCTTCCTACTAGCTATCACCTCAGCCAGAAGGGTCTCAGAACTTCAAGCTCTCATGGCTGTCGAGCCCTTCATAATTTTCCATGCAGACAGAGTCTCCCTGAGGGCTAATCCCTCCTTTATACCCAAGGTGGTGACCCTTAACCAGGCCATACGCCTTCCCACTTTCTTTCCCAACCCTCAAAACAAGGGGGAAAGAATTATTCACTCGCTAGATGTGCACAGAACTCAGGTACTCTCTAGACCATACTAAGCCATTCAAAAAACTGACCAGCTTCTTGTAAGCTTTGCCCCAGGGCCAGAGTGAAAGCCCATCTCCAAACAAACCATTTCCAAATGGATTTCACACTGTATCCATTTTTGCTACAGACTACATGGGCAATCCATCCTTAAGTCTATCCATACCCACTCCACGAGGGCAACCTCCACCTCCACTGCCTTTCATAGGTTCATACTAGGCTATCTGCCCTAGGGCATTTATAAGCCTAGCCAGAGTGTGTTTGGCTCTCGCCACCCATTTTAAATTAATTTTGCTATGCCCTTTTTCGAGGTTAGTATACTGTGCCTCTGTCTAACAGTGACACAGAAGTGATACCCGGGGTAACATCACTCAGAGGAGTAACACCAGGGACATCTTGGAAGTGGCCACCTGGTCCTCTGTCCGTACCTTTCCAAAGCATTACTACCTACCTCTCTTTTCTAAGTCTAGGGCAGAGTTTGCCTCTGCAATTCTGCAGGGCCTCCTGACTCATACCTAGGACTCTACCTATCCTTCCACCCTTTACCTCAGCTTTGGGAGTCCTCCCACAGGTAATGACTGCAACAGTGAAACATGAAAAACATAGTACCATAAATGTAGATGTTCAAGTGTATTCACTGTTGCAGTCTTGGTTTCCCTCCCTCCATTCCCCATTTAACATCTTCCCCTAGGGGGACACAAGCGGTTGCTCTTAGCCACCAGGACCACTTTACTCTTTTCCCTTGTGCTTCTGATGGGCAAGAAAAACTAATGTAATGACGTTGGCTGTCTTGCTGCTTTATAATACTGATGACCTGACTTCAGACTACAGGCAACAGCAGCCAGCACACAAAAACATTGACTCTGGTATTCAGGCCGGCCAAGGGCTACCACAGCTGGGATAACCTACAGGTGATGACTGCAACAGTGAATACACTCGAACATCTACATTTATGGTAAGTGTACACAACATTTATGGTAAGTGTACACAACTGTACTATTCAGCAATGGAGTGGTTTATTAGGATGGAAACCGGGTATGCTATAGACATAGCAGCGAGTTTTAGGAAGAGAGATGGCAGGTTGTCTGCTGATGGGCAGCAAAGTTTGAGCTTGAGGAGGAGCTTTTTAATGTAGCTTACAACCGCGGTGTGGAACAGACTGGACTTACAACCTAGAAAGAAACAATAAAAAAAGGAAGAGAGCAAATATGAGTAAACCAGAGATACAGATATAGAGGAGTAGAGTTTCAGCACTTGAGGAGTACAGTGAAGGGCTAGTTAGGGGAAGAAGAAGAAGAAAAACAGAGGAAAAGGGAGGGAGTTAGGAATAAGTGGGGGGATAGCAGGAGTGGTAAGGGATTAAATAGTTAAATGAACAAGGCGCACTATCCAAATCAAACAGTACAGCACTAGAACTTCTTCTTCTTCTTCTTCTTTTTCTCGGTTAGGGGTCGCCATAGCAGATCACCTGTCCGCTCACAATTGGCAGTGAAGTTTTATGGTGTTGAGTTGACAGCCCAGTGCCCAACCTTCCACGGAACACACATGCATGCACTCATGCCTAGGGCCAATTTAGATTATACAATCCACCTACAACACTAGAACAGTATGCACTATATATTAATGTAGCAGGCAAACAGTATAGCACTAGAACAATATGCACTATATTTTAATGTAGCAGGCAAGCACACTTTAGTACTAAGCACAACCAGTATGGTAGCATTCCAGGCACTTCAGCAGCACAGATCTGAGATAGATATTTTACTTACAGTGCAATAAGACAGTTTCAGCATCGAATAGGTTTAGCACTGAAGTTATAAAATAATCAAGAGTCAGACAAATAGATCATATAAATGCAAGCTTTTACAGTGAATGGGTATGTGCAATCTAACATCACTGAGGCAACCTTAAAGTATGAGTGCGATGGTAGAACAGCAGTTAACAAAGACTAAAGCAGAACATCAGGGAGTATACATTTCCTGTTTGGGGGAGCAAGCCATCTGAAACGATTGTACCAATGCAATAAAGCAGCTTCTAAGACATATAACTAAGCATGTAAACTGAGTCACATACACAATTTTCTAAATAAAGTTAGAGCAGGGATTATAATAGTTACTAACAGGGAAAAGTAGGCTGATAGAGTACCATAGGTATTCATTAAGCAAGATAAAATGAATGTAGGGGTTGAACAAATAATAAACGTTAATGCTGTTGTACTAAAGACGCTGTCATGTAAGTGAGGCACCAGGCACTTGCAAAATGCACGTTGTACAAGCTATGAAACTAGACAGATGTAGCTCAATGAGCCCAGATTATAGGAACAGTTCTAATTACTTTCGTAACTGCAATATCCACCATTGAGCACATATACAGAGATAACAGGCACAAAGCAAATACCTTAGGTAGAGCAACAGCCAAGCATTGTATTCCCAGAACAATGAAAAACACAAATTGAGAAAGTTGTTTGCTCAGGATTTGGCAATTGCACACCACCAGGAACAAGGCCTGTCCGCTAAGGAGGCTACAATGAGGAAAGATAACGCAGAATGCTAAGGTAAGGGATTTGAATCCTGCAAAGCATCATGGGTAAGGAGGGGCTGGATGTTGCATAATTCATCTTGTGTGGATGTTTGCCATGGTAAGACTGATTGTAGAGCCAGGGAAGAGCAAGCAGCAAGAGGAAAGAAAAACAATGTGTTGTTCATCTGTGAAGGCTGAAAAGGCTGTTGCAAAGTACAGGAGAGTGTGTATGTGTGTGTGTGTGTCTGTGTCTGTGTGTGTGTGTTTGCGAGACCAGGCAGAGTCAGTAAATCAAGGCAAGTTTATGGGGTGACAACAAGTGAGGAAGCAGACTGGGAGATTGTAAATTACCTGATTAACTATGACATTAAAAATATCATCAAGCCAGATGTATGTCAGTTTGGCTTTGCTAAGAGTAGATCCTGTCTAATGAATCTAGTTAGCCTCTTTGAAAGAGTAACACTAGCTGTTGACAGCAGCCATTCTGTACACATGCCATACCATAATCTGGCCGAGGTGTTTGACACTGTACCTCATGGTAGCATAGAAAATAAGGTAAATATATTACAAATGAATCCCCATCTGGCAAGAAAGATTACAAATTGGATAAGGGACAGAACCCATATAGTGCGACTAGCATGTGCCTCTTCAAAGAGTATGAAGGTGACCAGTGGTGTTCACAGAGCTCTGTGCTGGGTTCCCCTTATGTTTGGCATTTAACTTTCTGAATTCCAGGACATATATCAAGACCTCTGACTAACCAAAGTTGCAGACAACTGCAAACTGGAAATCATTGTCATGTCACCGTCTTGACACCCAAGCCCTGAAATAAGAATTTACATTTGTGAACTATAAGCTACCAGAAAAGATTGGAAATGGTGTCTCTTTATTCAGGTTTCTTTATTCAGTGTCTATATAGACTCCTGAGGGAAGAGTTAGGCCCATGCCTTACAAGCCATTAGAAGCCATGTAAGTCCAGGATGTTTTGTATCTCCACGAATCTAAATCTTCAACAGCAAATAAATAAAATAACTTAGAGAAGTTCATTACATTCCAGCTTCCATTTCTCTGGAATAGACTCCCCCTGCAAATTAAGCAGTATGATACATTATCTTCTTTCAAATAGGAACTGGATGATTGGATGGATATTCACAAATTCACCCTTGGCTTTACTAGCCTGTCCCTCTACTTGAGAGGCAGTGCAGTCTGAGGGTAGGTACTGGCAAAGTATAGATGATCAAAAGACTCACTTGCCTTGTATTCCTATTATTCTATGGTCTAGGCTCACTGGTGACATTTTTATAGATATGACTAGAGTCTCTTTGACAGTCGGACACTCAAATCAACTGTGGAAAAGCAGTAATACACACTGGTTTCAAGTCACCTGGCTAACATGTCATTTCAAGTTTAGATCAGTAAAATCTTATCAGAATCGGACACTCTTTACACAAGGGTCTCACAGGGCCCTGTCTTTGACCCCACTCCTTTTCTCTCTATTGGTTACTGATCTAATCTATGACCTCACTAAGCTTATTGTACCTATGTATTTTTATTTTATTATTTATTTGCTTTTGTTTATTGGGTTTGTCCGCCTGAATTTAGTGAAAAATCTCTCTTCAACAGGGGCACAAGGAGGAAATCACCAACATATTACAAACAGTTTTAAACATACATTCAGTAGCAGACATTGAGTAATATTTATTTTACATTTGTTTACTGGGAAAGTCTGACTGGACAAGCTGTCCTTTTTCAGCAGAGGCCTGGGGAGATAAGCTCCACAAAAAAAAAATAAATCATGACAGAAACACATACAATAGTTATACAAAATGACAAGTTATTTATTAGATTAGCTATATAGGTAAAAATCACATATAAGATTTTATATAATTTCAGTATTGCGTATTTTTGTAAGAAAAAACAATAGAGAATATAATTTAACAACAATCAGAAGGATACGTATTTAGATTAGCTATAGAGGTAGAAATTGTCTAACAGTTTTTATAATTTCAGTAATGCTCTTTTTATAACAGTCTTAGTCCCTAAACATACAGTGTAAAATGTAACAGCAAACTTAGACCGTGTTTTGATGGAACATATTTGAGATATGAAATTCAGTGGAGGTAAGTGTTTTGTAGTAATCATTACCAGATCAAGGCTGATTAGCTAAAGGGCCGAGTGTTCTTAGCCTGGGCTGCTACAAGAGCATAACCAAGTTTTGGTTGTGTGTTTTAAGCATCTCTGAATTTAGTTACTACAGAGGTAGTTTTTATGTTTATAGGGAGAGAATTCCATTGTTCATAGGTTCATAGGTTAGTACTAAGCTAACTGCCCTTGCGAGCCATTTTAAGCCTAGCCAATTATCCCTTGTGAGACTCAAACCCTGCACCTTGTGTTTGTAAGGCAAACACCTTAACCATTAGGCCACCCTCCCAACCCCTATGCTATGCAAGAGCTTTTTCAGCAGTGATGTTAGCTTTAGTTATCATTAGTAGTGATTTCTTGTTAGAACTAAGGACTCGGTTGACAGAGTATGGTTACAGGATGTTAAGGAGTGCAGGAATTTTGTCCGGTTGGTAGAGTAATTGGTGAACTATGGACTATGGTTGTGGACCAGGAGGTTAGGCACTTCTAGCCAATTGGAGGGGGTGGAACAGTCGGAGGGGGAAACAAGCTCAGTAGGGGCCATTGGTGCAATTAATGTAGAGCATGAATTTGAGCTTGATGAATGTATTGTAAAGGATGGACCTATTTTGATTTGTCAGGGACATACTATTTTTAACTATAGTAGTTTGCACATTACTAAAGTCTTTTTTGACTTATTTTCAAAGGGTTTTAAATTTGTTTCCTGTAAAAAAATGTGTTTTAAGTAAAGTATTAATTGATTTGAAAATGTTCATTCGTAAAAAGACTTTGGAGTTTCTGTTAGACGGATAAAGAGATTTGAGTGAAGGACTGAGAAAGAAAAGTGTGTGGAATCCCCCTTTGCATCCCCAGCTGAAAAATTTGGAGAGTGTCTTGGAAATGGAATTAAGGGAAAAACATCCTGGTAACAAGGTTAGGTTTAACTTGACGTTTGAAGAAAAAACACTTTTGGATATTATTAGGAAGAATAAGTATGTGAGTGTAATGAAGCCGGATAAGGGAGGGGGTACGGTGCTTATTGATGTCATCACTTATGACAGTAAGATGGATATTTTGTTAGATAACACCAAGCACATTAAGGCCTCTATTAATGAAGTGCATATAGTGTATAAAAAGATATACATAGCACTTAATGACTTGGTATTAGAGGGTTGCATTGATATTGAGACTTTGGTATTTACACAACATGGAACCAAGAGTACCGTATATTTTTGGGATACCAAAGGTCCACAAAGATGTACAAGACCCCCCCACCCCCCTTGAGGCCTATTGTGGCAGCTAGCCAATCTGTTACTGCACCTATTGCTAAATACTTGGATTACAGGTTAAAAAACCTGTCTGTAGGAGCATGCAATGTGTTGAAGGACTCATGGGATTTTCTAAAAAGTGTAAGGGATAAACAGATAACCAATGATGTTATTTTTATTACTATTGACGTGGTGGACCTCTATTCCTCTTAGGATTGGGTTGGAGTTCTTTGAAGAGATTTTAAGAAATGACACTAATTTCACTGAAAAGGAGATTTATGTTTTTACTGTCTTGACGGAACTGGTATTAAACAATAACTTTATTTTGAAGGGGAATTCTTTCGACAGTTAAAGGGAGTGACCATGGGGGCCATGTGTGCTCCCACCTATGCAAATTTAGTGATCCATGGTGGGAGCAGAAATATGTGTTTAATTCAGTGTTTAAAGATTTTTGGGCAACTATACAAACGTTTCCTGGATGACATCTGTATATTTTGGACAGAGAGTGAGGAGAAATGTATGAATTCCTTCGAACACATTTCCAATAGTACTGATTTTTTCAGATTTACTTACAAGATTGGTTACGACAGTATTGATTTTTTGGATGTCAATGTTAGGAAGAGTGATGGTGATTTTGAATCAAAAGTTTGTAGGAATTATATTGTAATTCATTTCTGTATTTTTCAAGTGCCCACCCTCAATTTCAGAAGAAAGGTATAGTGAAGGGTCAATATGTGCTTGGTAGTCGAATGACATCTGACGACAAGGACTTTATGGATGAGTGTGATTTGTTGAAACGTATGTTTTTAGAAAGAGGATACCCAGAAATTTTAATTAAGGAAATTCAGGTAGAGGTGTTGCAGTATAGAAAAGAAAGATTTACACCAATTTTTATTTCCACTGGCACAAATACAAAGGAAGGGGGAATGAGTAAAGGGGAAAATGACACATATGGGAATGCTTTTATTGTGGATTTTAGTGGAGACTCCCAAGTTATTAGAGACATTGTCCAAAAGGAATGGGACAGGTTCGCTTAAATTTTCTGGTTTGAAATTAAAATTGAATGTTCCATTAAACTTCATTTTCAGAAAAGGTAGATGTATCAAGGACCTTATGGAAAACAAGCTTGGGGTGAGTCTGTTAAAAAAAGTGGGTACCTTCAAGTGTGGAGCATGTCAGCAATGTCCCTTCGTTTCTGATACTTCTGAGATTATTGTTAGTAATAGGAACAGACATGTAAAATTTAAATCCTATTTTAATTGTGAAAGTAAAGGGCTTGTTTACATTGTGACCTGTAAAATATGTAAAGCATTTTACAAAGAGTAAAACGGAAAGATGTCTAAAGAGAAGAATTTATGAACATCTTTATGACATTAGGAGAGGTAACAATAGAAATGCTTTATACAAGCACACATTGAGTGGTGAAGGTGCTTCCTTCACTTTCTTTGTACTGGATGAGGTAGCAATGGATGGGAAACCGTGCTGGAGTATAGGGAGGTTTACTGGCAACTGGTGCTGGAATCCAAGTGGCCAGGTTTGAATGACATGGACTCCCTACCCCCTGTCTTGAAACTAAGGGCAGCAAAGTTATGAATTCTATATGCACTCTGCTGAACAAACTAATGTTTACATATTTATTATTTTATTTTATTTAATTATTTATTCATTACATGATTTAAAAGAAAGTTTTTATTTAATAAAAAAACGGGGGCTTTTTATTCAGTAAGGCTGTTTTTTATTCCTGCTCAAGAAAAAGTTAAAGTTGTAATTGATGTCATATGATTTTAAAATTGTTAATTGTTAATGTGCAAGGGTATAAATGGGGAGGGGTTTGGATTGTCAGCATTTTCTGATGAAGTTGGAGATGAAAACGAATTGGTAGTGGTTTCAGCATTACTGAGTGTTGTGCTGCACTTTATTTTTGCTTGCTGTGAAATTCATTAAATATTTTTTCAAGGTGGATACGGCTTACTGGTGCTTTGTGAAACAGTATCAGAAGCCATGGGAAGATTGAGAAATGTGGATGATACTGTTTTACCTTCATTTCTGTGATGATTTACTATGTTAGTAAAGGCCATCAAAGCAGTGATAGTACTATGTTTTGGCCGAAAATCATGCTGAGTATTGGAAAGAAGATTGTTAGCCAGGAGATAGTTAAGTAGTTGAGAACAAATGCATATTTCCTCGATTTTGGATAGGGGGAATAGGAT